>NC_137791.1:59425959-59500959 GCF_963383645.1 Muscardinus avellanarius | reverse complement strand
ATTCATGTTGGGCATAGTCAAGCAGCAATTAGTTTATGTGATTCATTTTATTACATTTAATAGAAATTAACCAGAATTACAGCTCAAGTCTGTCGACAGGGAATAAATCATAGCAAATGAATCCAACAGGAATCAATATGATGATTCATTAGCAATGAGCTCTCACCAAGAGTCCTAACCATCCGAATACTTCACACCATATTGTTTTATATGAACTAAATGTCAACAATAAAATTAACTTCTGGAAATTGTCACAGAAATAAATGTACTCTATTTTAACATCAGAGCTTTGAAGTTTTAAAATTAATATGAAATTTTAATTTAATTTTTTATTGGTGCATTGTATTTATACAACATAATGGGGTAAAAAACTTGTGTAGGCATAAATGCACACATGACCCAGCCAGCCCCCACCCGGTCCCCACCTCACTCCCTCCCCATCCCTCCCTCCCATGCTTGGTTTAGTCGTTGACTTCTATATAAATAAGTGCATCATGCACTTTAAAGTGTTTCCCTCTCCCTGTGACTGACTAATCTCACTTAGCATAATGTCCTCAAGATCCATCCATTTCCCTGAAAATACTGCAATTGTATTTTTTTATGGCTGAGTAAAATTCCATTGTGTACATATCCCAGTTTTGTGATTCACTCATCTGTTGATGGACATCTTGGCTGGTTCCATAGTTTGGCTATGGTGAATTGTGCAGCTATGAACATAGATACACATGTATTAGTTTGGTAGCTTCATTTCCTTTCTTTTGGGTAGATACCTAGATACCCAGAAGTGGTATTGCTGGATCGAATGGTAGATTTGTTGCCATTCTTCTTTGGATTCTCCATACTGTTTTTCAAAGTGGTTGCACTAATTTGCAATCCCACCAACAATGTTTTAGAGTTCCCTCTTCTCCACATCCTCACTAGTATTTGTTATTTCTTTTGCTCCTATTTTTTTCTTTTTTAAATTTTTTTTATTTTTGCCTTGTAGTCATACATCTTAATGGAATACGACATAGTAGAGGCATACATGCACATTTCACTCATTTAGCCTTTCTTCAATTCCCACTCCATTTCCTCTCCCCTCCCTCCCTTTTATGTTGGCTTAGTGATTGACTTTGATATGTTTGTTAATGTACATTTGATTGTTTGTGAATGTACATCATGTACATTAGGGAGTTTTTCTCTTCATTCCCCCCTATCACTCCCTGTTAGGCCTCCTTATTTGCTCCTTTTTTGTTAAGAGTTCTTCCTATGACCCTTTTTCTCCCTAGCTTCAGCATATTAGGGATAGCATCTGATCTTTTACTTCTTGTGACTTATTAAAAATTAAACGGAGAATCAATATGTGGGATTGCATTAAGATGAAGAACTTTTGTACAGCAAAGGAAACTATCAAGAACCCCAGCAGAGAGTTGGCAAAATGGGAGAAAATTTTTGCCAACAATTTCTTCAATAAAGGACTAATATCTAGAATATACAGAGAACTTAAGAATCTCACTACTAACAAAACAAATAATTCAATTAAAAAATATACAAGTGGACTAAATAAACATTTCACAAAAGAAGAAATTCACATGGCTAATAAATGCATGAAACTGTGTTTAACATAATTAGCAACCAGAGAGATTCAAATAAAAACTACCCTGAGATTTCACCTAACTCCAACTAAAATGGCAGTCATTAAAAACACCAAAACAAAAAATTCAGGTGAGGATCTGGAAAAGTGGGAACTCGAATACATTGTTGGTAGGATTGCAAATTAGTACAACTACTTTGGAAAACAGTATGGAAGATCCTCAGAAAAATGGAAAAGAACATACTATATGATACAGCATTACCACTTTGGGGTATCTACTCAAAAGAATGGAAACCAAACTACCAAAGTAATGCATGCATATCTATGTTCATAGCGGCACAATTCACCATTGCCAAACTATGGAACCAGCCAAGATATCCATCAACAGATGAATGGATTACAAAACTATGGGATATGTACACAATGAAATTTTACTCAGCCATAAAGAGAAACGAAATTATGTCATTTGCAGGGAAATAGATGGAACTGGAGAACATTATGCTAAGTGAGATTAGTCAGTCACAAAAAGTAAAAAATCAGATGCCGAAGCTAGGGAGAAAAAGGGTTTAGGAGGAACACTACATGAGGAAAAAGAAACCATAGATGAACAAATAAGGTGACCTAACTGAGGGGATATGAAGGAAATTCTGTAATGTACATAATGTACATTCACAAGCATATCAAAATCAATCACTAAGCCAAACATGAGAAGGAGGAAAAAGGGAGGGAATGGGATGTGAGTTAGGGAAGGGCTAAATGATGTATGCATGTATATCTCTACCATCTTGTACCCATTAAGATGTAAAATTAAAATGCACTAATAAAACATTTTTAAAAGTTAGGTGTGTTGGCACATGTCTGTAAGCCCAGTACTTGGGAGGCTGAGACAGGGATATTACAAGTATAATGCCACTCTAAGTAATTTAGTAAGACCCTGTTTCAAAATAAAATAAAATAGGGAAATGGTGTGTGTGGTTCAGAGTAAAATGTTCTAGGTTCAATCCCTAATGCCAATGAATAAATAAGTAAATTAATAATTTTTAAATGATTCTTGGAAACTAGAAGTCTAACAATGACATCTTCAGATGCTAGTAAAATATATTTTATCCAGGAGAATGGGCAGTATCCATCAATCTAAATCTTCAATATATAAATACTCAAATGATAATATTTTATATATCTTATCTATCTTTGATTCCTCCAGTTTATTATTTTATAAATATTTATATAGTCAACCAAGTCATTCACCAAGTAAAGCTAGGAGGATTTATTCTCTTGACCAAATTGAGATTTATTGATTGGAATTTATAAAGTGCTTACCTTATGTAAGACACTAGACTAAGTCTTAGAAGTAAAAATGCAGACCTTGTTCCTCAAGTCTTCACAATATTAAAAATTTACCATATCATGCAAGAAATCAGGTGGGAACTCCTAATGGTAACTTCAGTGATGGGAATCTGTTTTTGAAGATGTGATCACAGACTTCATCTCTGTGCAAAACAACTTGCCAGGTGTTACGGAAGTTAGCAAGAAGTAGGGAGCAAGGTTTTAAGATGACCCTTTATTTGAAAATGCAAACCTAAAAGTGAGATGTCAAGTTATGGAGTGAGAAAAATGAAAGGTATGAAGGACTAGTTGTTTTATGAGCTACACAAGTGGTGGGATATTACTTGCCAGAAGTTCAGGTGATAGTGTCACTTTGGCCAGAAGCAATAGGAGGGACCAAACAAAAAATAAAGCCCTTTACCTACACTTTGGAAGAAATAAGATTTGGATAATTTTAAAACCATAATACATGATGCTATACTTTATTCAAGTTTTAGTGGATTCTGAATATCATTCTCTTTTGAAAGTACAGAAAATAATTATAGCTAACTTATTATGCATTACCTAACTACTATAGTTATTTTAAAGGTAATCTGGTAAAGGCACTATTTTTACTCCCAATTGAGGATAAGAATTTGAGGTAAGGGAGCATTATGTAGCTCTCCTTGTTCACACAGATCAGAAGTGAGGAGGATAGTCAAACTTTGTCTAAGGACAAAGCCTATCTCCACATGACACTGATAAAGCTGTTCAGTATTTTTAAGTCAAAATTTAAATGAGCATCTCCCTTCAATAAATGTCCAAATGGTATTACATTAGAGAGTCATGGGAAGCACAGTGTGTTAATTAAATATAGTAATTAAACATGGTTTTCTATTTCCTTGGATTGATTTTATACCATGAAATTCAACCTGTTAAATAATTATGATATATAAAAGTGAATGTAAGCCAAGCCAGATAATAAAACATATTTAAATGCTTTATAGTAAAATTCAAATATTCTTTTTAAAATTTAAATAAATTAGACAAAATATTTTTATATTTTATCTTAATAATATTTCTGCATATTTTTAAACTTAGCTATATAGGTAATTTATTTTATTAATATTTATTACTGGGTGATTTTGTTCAAAGCACCCCCTTATATTACCCTGGGTAACATGAGGCTGTAATTGTCTTCTGTATTTCTGTCTTTTTAATAAACTTCTTTAAATCTTCAAAAAAATATTTATTACTGTCTATAAATATTTCTTTACTAATAATGGAAGTTGAGTTCATGATTGGAAATTTGAAAAGGCAGGTTCTTTATTATATTTTATATTTTTAATTTTATGATTCCATCTCTTCTTTGAAGTATTTTGTGAATTCTAACATAATTCAAATTCAGTTGTGATACATTTTAATTATGCAGTAGAAATAGAGATTTGGTATTTTTCAAATTTCTGGAGTTAATTATTTGTGTTGAATTCAGAGTTATGGAATATCTGGGAGAAGGAGCAGGAGGAAAATGTGAACAAGCAAGGAGAGAGCCTTTTGGATGCTCCCAACAAAAATCTTGCAGTGTGCAGCAAAAGTTCTCTATGAATATTTCTCTAGTCAGTCGATTCAGAAGTAATTTATCCTTTATTTTGAACTGTGGGAAGCATCAGAAGATGTATCCCAATTAGCATTCTATTATACCCCCAATTCACAGTAAGTCTAAGTGTCTCAGCTACAAGGACGATGTGTATATATTATCTAGAACATGTAACAGAGCATAAGGCTGTAAATATATTTTGGTGAATAATTTTCTAGACCTCAAATTGTATAGTAAATATTTGGTGTATAAACTTGGAGCAGATCAAAGTAATAAGCCTATTGCAAATAGTCACTGGACTCATATAGGTGATAGACTCTGGTGATAGTCATAATTTCTGTAATTTTGTCAACAACCTCTAAAATGGATATAATCTACATTTTACAAACAGATGTATTAATTAAATTAACTGGTAAAAATCTAAGATTTGTTTTAAAATAGAATTACCGATGATAGAAGCCTGAGTTCCACTCTTCATCTTTACTATTCAAGATTTTATGTCTTATTTTAATTAGTATAGTAACATTTACTGTTTAGCCCCCAGCCAGGCTATATTTCTACTTACACATAGTAGATAAATACTTTGACCTTTTCCAATGTAATCAAATAAGGAACATATTTTTTCATCGAAAGAGAAAGTCTAGTTTTATTAAGTCATTTGTCTCAGTATTTTTATTTATTTTTCAGCTTCTGGAAGTATTTTAGAAAGTTGAGAATATATAACTGCAATGGTTTGAATATGATTTAAGTGTGTCTCAAGCCATATTATGTTGAAATTGAATCCCTATTTTGAGTATTGAGAGAGTTAAAACTTAATCTGACTATGATGTTTAGAGACAGAGCCTTTGGTAAGTCATTTGGACTAAAGTCATTATAGTAGAGCCCCCAAGACTGAATCCTTGGAGACAGACCAGAAGAGACACACACATATACACATATACATATGCATGCTCCCTGTCTCACCCCTTTTTCTCTGCTTCCTCAAGTATCTGCCAGCAAGAAGGCCGTCACAAGATCAGGACCCTTGACATTGCTCTGGCAGAATCATTAGCCAAAACAAAACTCTTTTTTTTTAAATTCACTCACTCTTAATTATTTTGTTACAGCAATGAGAGGTAGAGTAATAAAATAATTCAATTATTTTACTAGATTTACACAGTTGTGCAACAATCAGCATATTCTAATTTTGAAATCTTTCTTAACACCACACACACAAAAAAAAAACTCATGCCGATTAACATTCAGCTAGAGTAACAACAAAATTACTCTGATTTCCCCTAGCATATGTCAACTAGAACCAGACAGAGATGGATGCGAAGTATCATGTCAAACAAAAGTCAGCCTGCGATTAATACTTTATTATAAATAAACCTTAAGGTGAACAGCATGACTGTAGATTATTTTACCACATGTTGTACAACTGTTGGATCAGATAATAGAAAAATACAGGCACTAACACCAACTTGGATAGAAATTTTAACTATGAATGAATGATAATCAGCAAGTATATAATTAGATGATATTCTTGGGGTCTGTGTTATGGAAGGAGGTCTTTGTGACACATTAGTAAAATCCATTCCCTTAGAATTATCATTGTTACCACCATCATATACCTAACATTTACTAAGTTTTCCACATCCAGGCACTACCCTAGGAATTTACCAGTATTTAGTAATTGAGTCCCTCCTATGACACTGTGAAATACAGACTGGAAAATGCAAAGTGTCTCTGTACCCCTAGCAGTTATTAGTGGATATATCACATTTTTACTTTAATTCTCTTTTTTTTTTTTTTTTTTTTTGGTGGTACTTGGGGTGGAACCCAGGAGCTTTTCTACCTCAGGCTATACTCCCAGACCTATTTTATACTTTATTTGGAAACAGGGTCTCACTAAGTTGCTGAGAGCCTCACTATGTAGCTGAGGCTGGCTTCAAACCTGTGTGATCCTCCTGTCTCAGCCTCCCAAGGGCGGGGATTACAAGAGTGTGCCACCATGTCCGGCTAATTCTTTATTTTGATATTCTGTGTGTTTTTGACATAGGGAAAGTAGATTACTAACAGTTATTTTCTCCAGTGAAAAACCTGCTATTTCTGGCACCAGTAGAACCCATTATTTCTATCTGAAAGAAACATGAGGAACCTGAGGACTAAATAATCCTTTCAATGGG
Organism: Muscardinus avellanarius; assembly: GCF_963383645.1. Lineage (NCBI taxonomy): Eukaryota > Metazoa > Chordata > Mammalia > Rodentia > Gliridae > Muscardinus > Muscardinus avellanarius. The sequence continues at coordinate 59,494,316 of NC_137791.1, read as the reverse complement.
AAAAGATCATAAGGACTGAAAGTAGTTTTATCCCAAGAAAGGGCACTTCTTAAAGCACAACATTATCTTAAAAATCTTATAAAACCCATTCTTAGACTTTTTTAAAAAATCCCGATTTGAATTAATTCTAGAATTTTAGGGCTAAAACAAAAAAATTTCATAAAATTCTAGTCAAATGCTTTCATATTTCAGTAGAGTTGAGGTTAGTTTGAAGTCCTTTCTGTATGTCCCAATATTGCTCAATCAAGTGAAAAATGTATGACTAAGAGATATTGTTAACCTTGAGTCAGAATGTCATGGAGTACAGAGATATGGTGGCCACTAAGATTACACTAACCCCCAGAGTTATGGGTCACCTAACACAAATTACACTCTTTTCAAAGGAAGAATTTCACGTTTTGCATCAGTAAGTACCTATTCAAAGGCTATTCTTATTCAATCTCTTGTATCACCAAAGCAAAAGAGAAGATAAACATAATTTAATAAATATCTCATTGTGTATATATTAAGTACAACATAATTAACTCATGTCTTATTATATCAGTGATATAATAAAAATAAACTGAGACTCTTTGTGGAGCCATATTGAACCTTTACCTTTCTTTATAACAATTTCTCAGCACATTTCTATAATACAATAAATGTAATAAAGAGCAGAAGTTTGAAAAACTGCTTTGATATTTGTTTTAAAATAGAAATTAATGAGATAAAATGTTTTAGAAATAATTTTGTTAAATTCTGCTAATGCAATTGATATTAACTAACTGGAAGAACAACTTGCCAAATATTTTTTTTAGCCAGAGTTTGGGCACCATTTGTATAGCGAGTAAGGAATCACTTGTAATGATTGACCAGGAAATTGCTCTTCATAATATTATTGTACATGTAATATTGATAAAGTACTCTTTTCTCTACTATATATTGTTTCTGAAAGGTACATAACAGAAAATACTAATTCATAATTTATGTATAAACATACATGTTTGTGAGTTTCTGTGTGCTGTTAAAGCCTTAAGCTAAATAAGTAGCATAGAAATGATAAGTTTTAGGGATAAATCCTTATAGACAGCATTTTCACAGTGTGTTCTCTCTTGATTAACCACTGGAGGATTATTGTAAGGCATATGTTAACCTGAAAGAACCTGGAAATAGACACATTATGAAAAATAGTGAATTCTTTTAGTTCTCTTGTTTACAATGCAATCAGATCTTTGGTACTTTTATGAAAATATTAAGAATATGATTAAATAACTTAAAATGATTACTTTTAAGTAGATCAATAACACAAAATTTTAATAAGACATTTAAGTAGAATATAGGAATTGGGATTAAAATATTTTTTATTAATTTGGGAAACACAAATAATTTAAATATAATCACGTGGTTTGTGAATAACATTATTAATGCTTTGTTAAACATAGGTTGATTATCCTTTCAAATTCCAATAGTGTATGTATCCAAAAGTAACTTAAGCATTTATTACTCTAGTAAAAATATCTAGGGATTTTAGATCCTATTGATCAGTTTTTTAGATTTCTCAGTAAAAAATTAAACATAGCCTGGAAAAAGAATTGGAAATATTTCCTTTTACCACCAGTGTTTCTCTCCATACTGCAATATTTGAGTGGAAGAGAAACAATAAGAATATATAAGAAAACCATTAAAACTGGATCCCATGGTATGTGTGTGGGGGGAGGGTATACTGGGGATTGACACCAAAGCATTCTAACTCTGAGTTACACTGCTAGCTCTATTTTATTTTTTGTTTTTGAAACAGGGTCTAACTGAGTTGTTGAAGTTGGTTGTGAATTTTGATATCTTCCAAGTACTAGGAATTCAAGTGTGCACCCTCCCACCTGGCCAGATGCTATGTTCTTATAAAAAAAGAGAAATAGTTCTGAGTTGGCATTTATAGAATGACAACTATGTACAACACACTTGACTTGTTGTATTAAATATGTTAACTCATAAGTATATAGCACTGAAGAAAATCCAGTTGCATCACAGTTGTGTAAATATAATTAATAAGTTACACAGTTGTGTAACTTATTAATTCAGAGAGTAAGGAATTAGTTTATATGATAATAAATTGTGTTGTGACTGGAACAATTATTGGAATATTAAGAGCATTAAAACTTAAAATTAAAATGAAATATCATATCAATGTGAGATATGAAAGTAGAGATGATTTATTTCTTAAGGTGTGTGCATGTGTGTCACTATCACCATGTAATGTATTATGATTTGACACTATAATATAGCAATAGAAGTATTACAAATATTAATGCACTAAACAACTAAAAATAAGGTACACTATTACATTTGTATTAAATTATTTACATTCGTGAATATTGACAGTACTAATTTATAATTACTATAAATAACATTGATTCCTAATATTTTAATTATTTAAAATACATCTTGCTGGATGTGGTGGCTCACTCTTGTAATCCCCGTGCTTGGGAGGTGGAGACAGGAGGATAGCGCAGGTTCAAAGCCAGCCTCGCTGGCTTAGGAGATCCTGTTTCCAAATAAAGAAATATAAAAAAATAAGTCTGGGAGTGTAGCCCAGGGATAGAAGGGTTTCCAGGAACCTCAGTACCACCAAAAAATAAAATAAAATAAAATAAAATAAAATCATAATATACAACTAAGATATATTGCTCTCAATATGTGTTGATTTATAATTGGCTTATTATATGTATACAAATAAATATGTTGAGTGAATAAAATAAGTAATTTCTGTAATGTGAAGATTTCTATTCCAGTTTTTCTTTTTAAACCGTTTTTTAGATGTTAATCATAACAGGATGCTTCTGGAAGACACCTTTCAATACCTTAACATATTTGGATAAATCCTCATGGTTTTTTATGAAAGATAGTTTGAACTGAAGTTATAATTCATGGTAGTATCCCTTAATGACAACATGTTGTTCATAAAATAACCCTCATGTATTTATCATATAATATATCACCATAACAGCAGCAACATCATTCCTATCAAAGTAGAAATAATTCTACCCTTTCTTCTTTCTACTTTTTATTTCGACTGTGAAGAAATCTCTATGAACTTATTTACAAAGTAAATGCTTCATGTAATCAGTAATTAGACTATTGTTAGTAACAACTTGCTTGCAATCAGTGTTGAAACTAATCATAACAGCAGCATATCAAGAGGATTGAGCACTTTTTTGATGTGCGCATCTAGGTTACAAATGATTGTTAACAAAATTGGATAATGTCAAGAAATCACAAAGTTAATATCTAACAATGGATTGTGGAGTGTTCTGATAACAGGATGTCTGTCTTTTCCTGTTTTCCTGCTTTATGAGCTGTTGGTAGCTCATAAAATGCTTACAAATATGCACGCATGTGTAAATGTTTGTGGTTTTTGTCTTTGCTTTACTCACTGAACTACATACCAGTACACTGTCTTAAACCAAGCTTGCATTGATGACTATATCACCTGATTAAATTATTGAGCATTGTACATAAAAAGTACAAAGTATGTCCTTTCACTTAGTATAATTTGATTCTTCTACCAATAATAGAATGTTGTTCATTTAAAAGACACTAATGACATTTTACCATGGTTGTAATAAGTTAATGATCTGATAAAGGAAAAGTAAATATACCAAATAATAAATAATACCTCTATAAAGAATAGGTATAAATAAAAATTAAAATGTACAAAGCATCAGAATAAATAAGGGATGCACAGCAAATTTAAGTTCAGATCTATGGTTTGCAAAAATGCATAGCATGAATTTTTGCCTTGTGAGTTACAGAAATAAGAGCACACATAAACCTTTGCACAACTGAACCATATGCTATGCGTGTTCTAAGCAAATTGTACTATATGAGAATAGTCAATTCTTGTTTCTATGCATATGTATTTCCATGATCTATTTTAATTTTAGTTTTGGGATGCATTACACTTAGAATGAATTATATTTCTGGCATATTATATCCTATGTCTATGCTCAGAGACTACAAGACAATTCAGTATTACCAAAGCCAAAGACAATTACAAAAGTGCAAAATCTGCCATTTGGTATTATCTCTACAGCTCTCCCTACATTAACCAAGAGAATTGAATTGATGTCTATTGCTGACTCATCCAGAACTGTGGTTTCAGCACAACTGAGTGATTTCATGGATATAGTGTCCAGTTGGCATCAATGTTTTATAGTAGTCTCAATATTAGTTTTTTTATGAAATCATAAAATCCAATATTAAACTAAGAACCTACATTATGATACCTGTTTTACTCATAAAGAAATGGAGATACATGCATTGCCATCTATGATTGACTAAATTAAAATTTATAAAGAGCATATTTAAGAGCAGAACTCAGTTAATCATATCCCTGTGGAAATTATAAAATAATCAATCCTTAAATATTTATAGCATGTGTAATGCAAATTAGGTTCTAGAAAAGTTAGCTACCATTGAAAGGTCAGGAAAATATAAAACATACCATTAAGTGAAGATTATTATATTTTGAAATATGTATGGTGGTTGAAATAAACAAGGTGATCTGTAGAAAGTGTGATTGACAGGAGAGACAGTGGTGACACTGATCCACACAGAATGACGGGAGCTGCTTTCCCTAAGGAGATGCATTTGATGTGAGAACTGAGAAACAAAGTAAGTCAACTGTGAAAAAAAAATAACTGGGAGAGGAGCATTCTACACAACAGGAATGGGAAATGCAAAGGTTCAAGATTAAGAAAGAAACTGATTTCTAGAAACAGAAGTTCTATCAGGTTTGTTGTAATGGAGACATGGTGGAGATGGCAACGCAGAGTCAGGAAGGAGCGGGGTCTTTGAAGCACTTTATACCTTGGTAAAACTGTGGGATTTATTCTAAGTGAAGTGGAAATTCACCGAGGAGGTTTGGGCACACGTGATCCAATGCGACTGATACAGAGAACATTCCGACTGCAATGTGAGGAATCAATTTTAGGGAAGCTGAAGAAAAAAATCATTGCTGGAGTTTAGGTGTAAAATTATTATTATTGGACTTAAGTGTTGACAAAGGGCTTGGAGAGAAGTGGAAGCCTTCAATAGATACATTTCAACTTACAGTCAATAGAACTTGCCGATGGGATAGGTATGGAGAGGAGGGAAAAGGCAGAAATCAATAGCAATTCCCACATTTCTAAGGGAATTTAGACTGTGATGTTAGATATTGAGGCAGAAAAGACAAGGGGAGAAGTCAATGTAGGGATAATAAGCTGTAAAAATGATTTTAATAGTATGTATTTGGCATGCTAGATCAAGAGCAAGTTTCAAGTAGTATGCTGGAAGAAAAGAGAAGAAAAGAAATCTTAGCACTCATATATTTGGTAAAATGGCTGGACACCAGCCTCAGTAAGTTCGTTCAGAGAAAGTCTTTGGGAGGACAAGAGGTTCATGATGGACCCACAGACACTTGGCCATTAGGGTCCGTCTGCCTAATAAAAAGAACACACAGGACAGGTAACCAAGGAGCATGGCACCATGGGAAGAGAAGAGAAGGATATCTACTAAAGGAGAAAAGAGCCATAATACAGGTCACTGCTTTGTATTAGCAAATGTTTATTAGAATTAAAAGGGTTCAGGGATCTGAAAGAAATAATACATATTCTAAAAATAGACCATCAGTCTCATTGGTGCTATAGGTATCAGGGTGCTTTCATTATTAAGTTAAAATTTATAATAGCCAGGCTCATTCTCATTTCCTCTATACATCAAGTCAAACATATATATTTTTTCCAATGCCATGATAATTAGAAACTGCTTTGCTCAATTTGAGGATACTAGCATAAAACTATTATGTGAGCCAGCTCTGACATTCCTCACTTCATACTGCCAGATGTTCCGGATGTTTTTCTTCATTGACTCTCCCTATTGTCTTAGGGCAGTTATTTATGGATACTTTTTTTTTTTTAACCATAGTTTGATTTCTAACCCCCTTTTCATTATTTCCTTTCACTCTCTTTTAAGAGCCCTGAAAACAGGGAGCATTGCTCCTGAACATTGTAGTAATTCACCAGCACAGCATGTGAAACACAGTAGATACAAAATATTTGCTGAAGGACATTATTTCTGTTCCTATTGCTGCTTTTTTTTTCTACTTTGCTTCTTTTCTCAGATTATCTTGTTTCAAGACTGGCACTGCATGATTCAGGTTTCAGGAACACCTCTGACTTGTTTCATTTCCCTAGCAGGGATAAAACAAATTATAGTTGCTGTGTGTATAGGAGTACATTTAAACAGAAAGGACATGGAGCCCATGGATTAGAGAGATCTATAAAAGAGCATAACATACTGTTTCACCATTATAGTGTTAATCGTTGTGCTGCTTTCTAAATCATATGAATTATACTGGTGCTGTCCAACATCAGAGATGTAGGCAGCTATTAGACACTTGAATATGGCTTGCACAAATTGTGTTGTGCAATAGAATAAAATGTATCAGGTACATATGACAATAAAAACATGTAACTATCAAAAATATTTTGCATAGCAATAAGAACCTAAAATCTTATTGCTAATTATATACTTATAGTATATTGAAATGGTAAAATTTTAGGCATAATTGTTTTAATAAATTAATTTTTAAAATTCATTGTACCTTCTAAAATGTATATTAGGAATACCAAGAAACTTAAAATATATATGTATCTCCCATTTTATTTTCTTGAACAAGATTATTTTATGCTTTTGATACCCAAAACAAAGATCTGAGACTATGGCCTAGGATTTGCCTCAGGTATTGTTAGACATGTAGAATCTCAGTCTCTTTCCAGATCTGTGAATAAAATGGTTTAAAAAAAATATCCCCAGGTAATTTGTATGCATGCTGGAGTTTGACAAATGCTATTCCATATATTGTTGTGTTCAAAGAGCAAGGTGTGATTTTGTCATTGAATAATGATATATTCAACTTCATTTCCTATGTAATTCAGAGTGAAATCTAAAAATTGCAGATCCTACAGTGATGCACAGAAAGGTTAATATCAAGTGTGAACCCAGCTTGCAAGCCATAGTTCTGCATTTTCCACTACAAGGGTTTATGTGCCATCCTTTGGAATTAGTGCAAGCAAAAGCCAGGTCACATAGCTTCTGCATTTTGTTACCTAGAGAGATTTGCATTTAACATATTTAGCTCCGCTGGCACTTATAAAAAGCCATAGCCAGAATTCCTGAGAAACTTCGTTTCTTTTACAATACTTAACGTGGTCAGCAGGAATGCTAGCAAATAAATCCCATTTTTGAAGTTAATCTGCTTTATCACAAAAGTATAATCTAAAAGAGGTTTTCCTAGCAATAATCTTTTTATTTGCTGTGGTTGTAATTATTCCAGGTTTTAGACTATTCTCATATTAATTTTTACTTTAGGTACATTGTGTTGAATTTGATATAAATATAATTTTATGAGCATATTAATTACTCTTGGGATAATCCTAACATTTTTTCTGTCGCTCTTAAAAATTTTAAATAGGGTTGGAAGAGTAGAATTCCTTTTAAAATATTAAGTTCTGGCCAGGGGTGGTGGCGCACGCTTGTGATCCCCACACTTGGGAGGTGGAGACAGGAGGATTGTGCAGGTTCGAAGCCAGCAGCACTGGCTTAAGAGAGCCTATTTCCAATTAAAAAACCATTAAAAATAGGTCTGGGAGTGTAGCGCAGAGGTAGAAGGGTTTCCAGGAACCCCAGTACCATGCAAAAAAAAATTAAGTTCTATGTGTACATAATCATGACATTTAAGTATTTGTATCTTGTAAGGATTCAGAAAAAATATTTATTATGTAAATAGTTTTAAATTATTTAATTAGTAATTGCTGTATATTGTTGATGTATAAAAATCACCAAAGATCATTTTATTTTATGTCATATTTTTCTACTTAAGATTATGCACATTTAAGTAACAGAAACAAAATATTGACACCTCCCTCTCTTCAAATTGAATTACCTTGAAACAAAAGAGTCACACAACTCATAGAACTTACAATCATTATATATTTGCTATTATTCCTCAGAAATTTGCCCTTATCAGATTTTCTCTTTAGAAGTAAGAACTAGATGTTAAAAGTCGGAATTCTATTCATTTTTCATATCATAAATGTGCAAACAACAAGTTCCTGAAATATAAAATCTTACTATATATATATATATATATATATATGTATATATATATATATATATATATATATATATATATATATATATACACACACACACCAATGCATTATTGAGAAATAAAAAGTTATATCGCATTTGAAAATAAGTCCAAATATCTCCAAAAATATATAGATAGTTTTCCAGGCTGTGTTGCCACCAAACAAACAAGACACTGTTTCCATATTGTTTCACTGAGCTTCATAACATAATGAAGGCAGATATCTTTATTTCTATATTAAATTGGATTTCAAAGAAATCAAGTGATTTGCCCAAGATCACACAAATAGCTGATAAAGAATGAAAATGTATATATGTCTGATTCATCCAATGTTTATGGTTGGTCAATTACTAATATATCAGTAATCGTCAAAACAACACCATTTGCAGGAAAATTGGTGAAACTTGAAAATATTATACTAAACAAGATTAATCAGTTCCTCAAAACAAGTAGATATATGTTTTCTCTCATATATGCAAACTGGAGAGATATTTAGAAATAAGAGTAACATCAGAGAGAAGAATAGAGACTCTAGTGGTGTGATTGGAGAGAGGTTTAAGGAAGGGAGGAGAGGGGATAAAGACATAAAGAGTGTAAAGTTGGAATAATGCTATGAGTGTATACACATTTACCATTTGCAATATCAAAGACATGTTGTGGGGGTGAGAGAGATGGGAGAGGGATATGGTGGGAAGGGCATCAAGAGTTGTGTGCATATATTTTGCTGTCACTCTCTATACAGAGTGACAATATGATGTAAAATTACAACACGCCAAATAAAAAATAATTTGTCAAGATGCAATTTAAAAAAAATTTTTTTGAAAACTTTTTAATCCTTCATTTGCACAGCTGTAATTCAGCAAGATTTCCTGGTGGTTTAGTGGGACCTTTTGTGTATGCAAATGCCTTAAGTTATTGATAGCCAAAGTGGCATAATTATTATTTAGTTTATTTTTAATAAAATGTGGAAATCATCCTGCCAAATTCATTTATGTTAACACTTTGTGATAAATTGTTAACAAAGCACTGGATTGCGGGTATGTTCAAGTTAATGTCAATATATTATTATCTGATTGTAACACTAAGAATAATTGTGCACTTGAGTAATTATTTTATTTATTATTAAAATTGCTTCATGTCTAAGCTCATAAACATAGAAAGAATCAATAGTTCAAAAGTTTTAATCAAGGGCAGAAAGATTAAATCTGCAGCTAACCCTCATTCCCAAGGCCTTACTCTCTTTATATTGTATCTTTATGGATTAAAAGTTAATGTGGTTTCTCAGTGTCTGCATCAACAACAAATCATAAATACTGAGCTGGAGCTGGATTTATAGAAATAATTACTGTTGCTTATATTTGGTATATAAATACTGATGATGATTCCCAAGAGTTCTAGAGAGACATAGTCTTAATAATTCAGGAAAATCCTGGGAATGCATTTTTAAAGACAGAGCTAATCAATATGATATGGAGACTAATAACAAAGCGAGTAACTTTTTCATTATTTCAACTTGAACTATTTGTTAAGCTATGAAAATATCTTTGCAGAGCAACAACTTTAAACCATTGAAAATGGTATTGGATGGAAGTAATCATTGCTGAATTTGCCCAGTCTAGGCTCTGCTGACACATGGAAAATTTAGTTTATTTCAGCCTTTACAGAGAAGTATCTTCACAGTTTCAAGTCCTGTTAAAAAAGGTGTCTCAGGAACCAACACCTATGCATGATAAGCAGGAGCCCCACTTTTACTCCTCTTCCCACACTTCCCTCTGCTGGGTGCGATAATGAACTGTGAAATGGTCAAAATGAGTGGAAGAAAAAAGATGTGGCAAATTCCCAAACTGGAGAGTCTCAAATTCAGATTTTCCTACAATAACTCAGCTCTTTTTAAAAATTAAATTTATTCTTTTCTGTTAGATAAAAGCATAACATTGTATATGATAATATAGCAGTGTGATATTTTTGATTCATGTATACATTGTGTAATAGACTTACATCAGGTTGAGCATATCTGTCTCTTTATATCCTTTTTTATAAGGAAAGGTTTCAAAATCCTTTCTTTTAGCTTTCTGAAATGAACAGTACATTATTCTTACTTCAATCCACCATACAGTAGTATACCTGAACATCCTGCTTTTATCCACCTAAACTCAATACCCATCAGCTCTTAATGTTTGTGATAAACATATGATATTGCAAAGTATATGATACTCTTTGAACTAACATAGTAGTAATATGAGGATTATCTATGAATGTCTTAGAATGGCTTTAAATAGAAAAAGTTATGATGAATTCAAGTTAATCAAGAAAATGTTATCTTATTGGTAATCTACTATTATTTAAATGGTTGGAACATTACTTGCATTCTATTGAATAACTTACCAAAGTGTAAAACTATCATAATCTTTCTAGATACTTCCTTTTTCATCAATTTCCATATCTGATTAGGATTCTAAACTCATCTGCTCTCCCTCATCCTCAATGATTTTGTGACTTACTATCATCTTCTGCCTGAAGTTTTGTAGTTTCCTTCTACTGTCATGTATTCTTTACTCATTTTATCTCAAGCTTGCCTCTATGATTACTAAGATCCTGTTTATTATTATAAAGTTTGCTCTTATAGTTCTTTGGCCAATGCCACACATATGGAAAGTCATAATCCATGTTAACCACAGCAATGCTGCTGATAATTGCAGAACAAATGCCTTCAGTTTTCAGTTTATCAAAGACTCATTAAGTAAAACTCATTAACATGGACTCATTATCCTTTGTAGTATACAAAAGTCGTAGTACACCTTCTCTCATGAAGACTTCTTTAGAAGAGAGGAAGCATGTACTGGGGGGGACAAGAGGCTTGTTTCTGTGAGACTTGGGAAGTAAATTTTCCTCCTGGGAAAAGTGGACATGGCTTTGCAGGAACTTTTTATCTAGAGGTGGAAAGAAGACTATGGAAATTGAATAAAGAAATTTAGCACACAAAACAAAGCTGTTAGGGATATGGAGAATAAATTTTGATATTTATAAAGGAAACCTTAATATGTATCTGCATTATTTTGCATCTTATTAATATTTTGCTTTTTGGATCATCAGATATTCTTTAATAAATGTGTGGTATATTATTACTTGTGAAGTTTTCTTGTTTTTTTCATTGATTGTAGTCTGGTGAGTAAGGAGAGATAACTTAATCCAAAATAAGAATGAAAATGATTAGCCTTCTCCTTCTTGACTTCTTTCTTCTTTCCTTTCTTCCTTTTTTTTTCTTTTTTTTTTCTTTCTTTGTGGTACTTGGGATTAAATTCAGAGGCACTCTACCACTGAGCTACATCCTACAGGATCTCACTGTGTTGCACAGGCTGGCTTTTAATTTGGGATCCTCTTATCTCAGCCTCCTGAATAGCTGAGATTACAGGTGTATGCTAGTTCTTAATCTGCTTTTATTCCTCTTCCCTGCTCCTTTATTTCCCAGAAAGCAAGAAAGGAAAGTAATTCACTGATATGACTTTTGTTTATAGGATAACAAAGGTAAAATTTTAAATACTGTTCCCCCCAATGGGGTTATGGCATTATTCTTTTCAATACCCAAAGATGAATTGCAATACTCTTGGACGTATTTGAGAAATGTTCTGCTCCTGGATGAGTCAGACACTTTCAGTCAACCACAAGTCGTCTTCCAGAATTTGAGCTCCCAAATGAAGTTATATATCAATTATAGACACTGACAGAAATACTGCCATAGATTATATAACGTGTTAGTTTTTATATCTGAAGAGGAAAGCATCTCTAATTCATTTTCTTTAAAGCAGCTCTCAATTCTCCATCTGCTTAATCCTTCAATACTCATGCAGATGACTTATGAGCCATTTTCAAGGAATCAAAGAAAAAAGAAAATGCAGCATGGCCAAAATGTTCAAGGTAAAACTGATTTTTTGTATTTGCTTGGGAACGTGGATTACTTCCCTGGATCTCTTTTTTTCATTGGTCTCTCATTGTATGATAGAATAAATACCATATTTAAACACCAAATTTCAAATTCTTTATCCTTGGGAAGAGAAAATATCTAAAGAGGAAAGGATCATATTCATAACCTATGCCAACATCAAGATGGAATTTGACACATCATACAGTGAGGAACTCTAGAAAAAAACTATTTACATTAAGAAACAAGATACTATCAATGGAGAGTCTCATAAAGGTCTATTTAGGGGTTAGTCATTAAGTCAAAAGAAGTAAAAAGTATGCACTAAGGATCTACTTGTATACTTATCTCTCGAGGTACTAAAATAAGCCAGTTAACCAGGAAGAGTATCTATATTCAAGGAAGTTAAAAATCCCATGTGATCTTAGCTCTGTAGATAGGAAGAGGTTATAACAATATTACTCCTCATCAACTGAAATGTAGCAAGCATCTGATCAAAAAGAGTATTGTAGTAAAGCTTCATGTCTTAGGATCCAAACGCACCAGTATTTAAACTTGAAAAAATAAAATAACTCAGTAACTTACCAGCCACATTTCCTTAGGTAAACTATTAGCCTCTCTTTTCCATGGTTTCTTCACTGGCAAAATGAGGAAAATAGTTGTCTCTTCCTCCCATAATTATGGCAAGAGCCAAGTGAGATAATAAATGCACCATTCATGGCACCTTAATGAATGTCACTACTAATGTGGATGCACTGACGATGATGGAGCTACTGTGCTGAATGTGGAAGACTCAAAAGAAATATGGGTCGGTCTTTTTCTAATAAATAAATGAGATATTTCATAGTAAAATATTGGTACATTAGCAAAATTTATGTTAGCAATTATATAAGATATCTTAGCTTTCAGTCATCTTGGGGTAACAAGTCAAGCCCCATGAGAAATCCATAATAATGATCTTTCTACAGTTTTTGTTTATCCTCACAGTCTAATGAAAGTCCATGATGGCATTGGAAATGAATAAGTGAAGGATCAGTATCAGAAAAGAAGTAAAAAAACAGTGTTTATATACATGATGGAAACTGGCTTATTATAAAAGTCAATTATCACTCTAAGTTTTGGCTCATATGAAACAATTTATGAATACTTTAAATAGGAACAGACATAGAGACCATTTCATTATTTTTTCTTTTTATGTGGATCATATTGGAAATCGCATACATTCAGACTGTGCTTGTGCCCTCTACCCCCTACTTCTTCACCCCTCCCAACTGTGAGTGTCCAGGTTGACCATGCTACATTCATACTTTCACACATATTTGAATGTAGCTCCTCCAATAATCAACCTCAGCCTTCTTCATCTCCTACCATTCCATTTTGGAACTTTGATGAGTTTTCCCATCCATTGTTTGGAGTCCCACTGCTATTCTGAATTGTTTCTAGTTTGGGCATATTTGAGAAAACATATGTCCCTTCTTTTTCTGTGCTTGGTTGTTTTCATTTAACATAATGTTCTCGTTTTGTAGATGACAAAACTGAGGGCAAGAAGATTAAGTTTCTTATCCATGGTCATAATTGAGTTATCAGCAGAAGATTCTCTTCTTCCCTAGCACAGGCCATTGTAACGTTTTTTCAAGTTCAGTTTTGTTTACTGCTAGTCTCAACAAAGTCTTTTATCATTGAGAAAAAGACAGTTATAGAGGAAAAGAGGTCCTGCTTCTCTCTCTTTGTGCCCTTCTAGTAGAGACTAATCAGATTCTGTAAGTTTAAAGAGAAGGCAAGTAAGGAATCTAAAACTTGGCTCATTTCTACTTAATTTATATATGTAGACACTATGGGAATATTTATATCATAAAAGGAAGCTATAATAAAAACAAAGTTGCAAGTTATTTAAAAAAGTAAAATATCATCATTGTACAAAAACCACTGAAATAGTTGTTCAGATAAGATAAAACAGTGGATACCTAAATCAGTAGGCAAATTGTTGAGAAGAAACAATATCAGGATATTAGTATCAATGTACAGTATCCCCCTTACCCCATCAAATATTTGTCAATTAAAACAAAAAGAAATGGAATGTCCCAGTAAAGATACCTGTTAAAGAGTTGGTAAAAGTTAATAGCATCAGTAATAAAACATATGGACTACTGGTGGCAAACACCTGTAATCCTCATACTTGACAAGCTGAGACAGGAGGATCTCAGGTACCCAGCCAGCCTCAGCAACTTAGTGAGAACCCTAAATGACTTAGTGAGACCTTGTCTTAAAATAAGAAATAATAAAGGCTTGGGAGCAGAATGCCCCTGGATTCAATCCCCATTTCCTAAATAAGAAAAAAAATAAACAAATAAATAAATAAATAAATGAAGGCATATGGAATTCATGTGGCATAATATACTGAGAAGGAGAGAGCATCACTTCTGTAGTATTTATTTGTGCAAACTGCATGAATACAGCCTAACTGAGAGAAAGTAAAATTGAGACTCTACACAATCCTTGGCCACAGCCTATCAAAGAGATCAAGATCATGAAAGAAAAGTCAAGTCTGTGGAACTGTCCCAGAAGGAAGTGACTAAAGAGACCCAAATCTAAGAGCAGTGAGAGATCCTGGAACAGAAAAGGACATTTGGTGCAAGACTTTAGTTCAGCGTGGTATGTTGGAGTTGGCTAGAACTACCCGATATTACATCTCCTTCCAAACTGGTGTTCAGTAGTATGTTGTTAGATTGAGATTGGCCACAATGAAGTAGGAGAACAAGGCAAGGGGCAAACACTCCAAATCAGAGTTGTCTCCTCCCATTCCTGAAAAGCTGCTTTAGAAACATAACACTGGTTAATAGTCTACCAGCAATGTTTCCTGGTTTTCATAATTGTGCTAAGGTTTTATAAGTTGTAAAAACATCATCATTAGTTGGGAGGCTGAGAAAAGAGGACTGTAGACTTGTGGCCGGCCTCAGCTACTTAGTGAGGCACTCTGCAACTTAGTGAGACCCTATTTCAAAATAAAAGAATAAAAACACAGGTCTGGGGGTATAGCTCGTAGGTAGAATACCCGCTGGGTTCTATCCCCAGTACCACAAAAGAATAAAAAGAAAGAAAGAAAAAGAAATAGTGCTCTTCACATAGGTAAGAACTTTTAGAAAATCTAAGGAACTTGGTAGTGAATTGACAAGAATTCAAAATGGCATAAGGTCTTTTCTTCCTTCCTTCCTTCCTTCCTTCCTTTTTTTCCCCTTGCTCCATAGATGGCCTTTAAGTCTGATTTTTTACAGGAGTTAATCAGAAAATAAAGTATGCCCTTGAACAGAGTCTAATGAGTGAAATTTCAAAATAGATTATACAAAGAATTGGACCTTTGCAAAGATTATGCTGTCTATTTAGAATTGGTTCATATTAATTAGCATTTATCAAGTGCTGATTGTGTGTCAGCAGCCATCCTGGTTCTGAAAGGAAAGTATTATTTTACTAATTTTACAAATAAGAAATCTGAATCCCTAAGATACTGTGACTAGCTGAGGTTTTGTAGTCACAGGAAATAGGGCTAAGAGATGAACTTCCTCATTATTAGTGAAAGCACAGCCAATGTTGACAGACAGCACAAGACATGGAGGTCACTCTCCAAATGTTGGTATAAATGAGAAATTATAGCCCAGCTTTAGTTCTATATACTTAAAGGAATTTCCAGAATACCGAGGCTCTCCTTGTTGTAACCATTAGTATGTAGACTAAATCTTCATGAAGGTGGTTGTTGGCAGAGTTTGACTCCTCATAAACTGCTGTTGACTAAGGTTTTATTTATTTGCTTGTTGGTGGATAAAGACCAATATGTACTTCTCAAAAGGATAGGTACAGCATAACTAATTTATTTGTGAGCAAGATGTGAGCACCAAGAGGGGAAAAGTAAGAGAAGCCAGATTCCCTTGTAATCTAATTTTGATACTGATATCCCTTTATTTCTGCCATATTATGTTAGAAAAAGTGTCTCTAAATCTCGCCCTCACTTAAGGAGAGGGGATTATACAACCAACCATAAATCAGGGATTTTTGGGAGCCATCCTAGAAGCTGCCTGTCATAGTATTTATTACATTTAAATTGGGTAATCCAGTTTATAGGCACCTTAAACCATTGCTGAGTTTATCTTTCCTATCTAAAAAGTACTTTCTTATTCAAGAAGGATATGAAAAATAAATGTATTAAATTATAGAATAATATGATAAATAACAAAATGGTAAAATATATAAAATATCACATTAGTCCATAGAGTATGCTAACTTCTCTGTTTGGAAGCTGTAAGAATGTCTGTAGAGAAAAGGCATAAATGATATATGAAGAAAAATAGCCTCACAATTATCATCAAGATTTTTGTGTTTTCCCTGAATATTGATAATAGTAGGCCTATTAATATTACACAGAAGAGAATGAGAGGAGTCAGGCATGGTCGTGAATGCTTTTAATCCCAATATCTGGGTGCTGAGACAGGAGAATCAAAGTTTTACAGCCAGCCTCAGCAACTTAGCAAGATATTCGGCAACTTAATATGTAAATAGAAAATAAAATAGGGCTGGGGGTGTAATTCAGAGGTAGAATGTCCCTGGGTTCAATCTCTAGTACAACAAAAAAATGAATGTAAAGGCAATTCAGCTTCTAGGAATGATGTTGAATGAGAGTCCTTCTGTGAGATGCCTAACATACAAATTAGAGTCCCTGGAGGGTTTGAAATTCCAATAAATATAATGCACTGGATGTTAAGTTGTGGTTGTTAATGTATAGTTAATATTTATGTCTTTTTTATAATTATCAACACAGCTGCTTTGGTCTGATATTTTGATACCATGTCAGAGCTAACTATAATAAAAGGTGGCCATTTTATGACCTCCAAATAATTTATACTCCACTGTAAGCATCTGTTCCACCAAAGCACTGTGATACTGACCTGGTAACATGTGAGCTAGAATCATTCACACAATTCATCATAATTTATTTTGGTGACATATACTTATGACTTGCAGGTGCAACATTTCTTTACTGAATATTTAATAAGCTAAGCCAAGACAGAATAAATTTATGAATTTATGTATTCTATTCAGTTTATATTAAAGAAATTGTAGAACATACAAAAGTATTTCAAATTGCAACTGCATTTAAGAAGGTTTCTTTTAATACAAAACAGACATTAGGAATTGAAAGAAAACTGAAGAGGATAAAAAATTTACTATATCTTCTTGTATAGAAAAATTGCAACAACTATTTATTTTTGGAAAATATATTCTCAATGATAAAACAGAGTAAAACCATTTGCTAGCCAACACATTGAAGTACAAATAAGTTCTTCTCTTAAATAAATGTTTTTTAAAAGTCTTTTAATACTGGTATATAGGAAAGACACATAGATTCAAAATTGTGTGTTACTGACCTTAAGTTCTTTATGGTTGAGTGAAATTATATTGTGTACATATGGAACTGGAGAACATTATGCTAAGTGAGATTAGTCAGTTAAAAAAAATAAAAAATCACATGTTCTCCCTAATATTCTGAAGCTAGGGAGAAAATGGGTCACAGGAAGAACTCTAGATGAAAAAGAACATACTATAGATGAGTAAATAAGGCAGCTTAACAGGGGATGGGAGGAGGGAAGAGGGAAATTCCCTAATGTACATGATGTACATTAATAAACATATCAAAGTCAATCACTAAGCCAAACATGAGAAAGGAGGAGAGAAATGGGGCAGGAATTGGGTAAGGGCTAATTAGGTGATGTGTACATGTATACCTCTACCATCTTGTATCCCATTAAGATGTATGACTACAATGCACCAATAAAAAATTTAAGAACATTTTATATCATATTATAAATATTTTGAAAGTAGTAAATTTAAAGTATGAAAATGTTCATTTTGAAAATACTCACTTTAAATCCTGATAACTTAAAGTATGTAAAGAAGCCAGGCATGGTGGCACACTCTTGTAATTCCAGCATTTGGGAGGCTTAGACAGAAAGATTGCAATTCGCGGACAGCCTCAGTTACTTAGTGCAGCCCTTAGCAACTTAGTGAGACTCTGTTTCAAAATAAAGAATAACAAATAGGTCTGGGGGTATAGCTTGGAGTTAGAATGTCCCTTAGTCCCATCCTCAGTACTGCACAAAAACAAAAATAGGGCTGGGGATATAGCTCAGAGGTAGAATGCCCCTGGATTCCATCTCCAGTACCACAAAAAAAAGTATGTAAAGAAAAATAATTAAAAACCCATAGTATTAAGTATCCATAGGCCTAACTGGGAAAATTAAAGATGGCAGCTGTAAAACAAGGTTTGAGTAAAACTTTTAAAAACATACAAACATTATTTTCATAAAAACGAACAGAGAAATGCCTTTTAAAAGAATCTAAAATGTATCATAGTTCTATAGTTATAAGCTGTTTCAGTACAAAGGGAATACTCTAATAAAATGACAATTATAAAAAAGTATTATAAAGATGATTGCGACAACTATATTGAATGTCTGTTCAGTACTGGAATTATGATACCATAAATTTTCCTCATTAGTAATAACAGTTGCATAAACTAAATGTTGTCTTATTTTTTTATAAGTGAAAAATACTTGACACTCATGAATATTAAGTAGTCAGCCCAAGTCCCACAGAGATACGGAGTGAATACCCAATTCTGTTTAAATTCAAAGCTTATAATATTTCAGGGTTCTTAGCACCATGATTTATAAAACAAATGACTATATTTAAAGATATATTAAAATGTGCTTTTAAAGAATATACATAAACTATTAGGACTCTCTAGTGAAGAAAAGTAGGCAAAAAAATTACTACAATCTTTATTTGTTAATCTTGGGGAAATACACAGTCAGCTACCAGACTAGCAATAAGTCTGAAGTCATGAACTGGAATAAATGTAGTATAAATTAGATATCATTAGCTTACAAAAACCGCACATATAAATTAAGAAAACCATCTCTATGCAAATAATTAATGCTGCTAAACCACCCAAAGGATAAATAGAATATGCATCTAATTGCTCAGGTTACCTTTATTTATGAACAGTAAACAAAATTAAGGAATACTGCTAAGTGTTGGGTGGGCAATAATTATAATGTAGGGGAAATATTTTGCTTAAACTAGGTACCCATTTGTGGATTTGAGTTTTTTTTAAGAAATTTTAGAGGCTGCCAGAGGTCATAGAAAGTTAACGAATACAAATTTAAAACAACCAAAATGTATTAGGAGAAGGAGAGATACACCTGCAGGTAATTTAGATCTGAGTACAAACAAAAAGTTAGAAATTTAATCCCTATAACATTTCAAAGTTCACTTGTAAAAACAAAGAAAAATAAAATCAGCCTTACCACATTAGAAAGCGTGCAGACTAACATATTTTTAATATGATTGTGCAGGGATGTATTTTTTTCAGGCTTTTATATCCAAATCTTCTGCAAGAGGATCAAAAGAACATCGCAATGGTAAATTGTACTCTACCGTCCTAAAGCTTCACACATTCATAAGAATAAAGAAAAAGTCAGTCCAGATGCCCAGTTATGATTCCTTTCCTGTATAAAACAGTATCACATAGAAAATAAACCCGGTTTAAAGAACTGGCTTACTTGTTAGGATATCTTTATATTTTTATAATGTATCAGAGGATAAGCTATTTTCATAAATCAATATGGGACTTTCCTAAACTTTTGTTACTGGTTATGACTGTTACCTAGAAAATGATGAGAGATGCTAGTGACACCTCTGAGAATGGGTGGTAACTGTTGCTTCCTGGCGACTTCACATTTATTTGCTATACTGCGTCATCATTTCTAGGTACATAAATAATTTGACAGTCCTAAAACCACTTGGACCCAAAATATTTTAATTATTTAATGTAATAGATAAACACCAATAGTAGAGTTCTGTAGTTAAAAACATCTGAAATTTCTTTTCTTCCTTTCATGGTATTATGTTCATAAAACAGAAATGTATCTTTTCCATCTTTCCTAAGTTTTCAATATTATATCTTGTAATGACATTTTGCGATTTCTACATAATGGCAAATAATTAGTGACCATTAGTGAAACATCTTTGTCAAACTTTTCATTAAAGCTTGGTTCGTACATGCTTACACATTATTGCTTTTGATTTTACCTGCACAAAAATGATTTCTGTGGGCCAGTGAGCAAAAACTGTGTTCTGCCTCTTCCCTACACTTACCAGTAGATAATAATGAAATGTCACAGACTTGAACATCATTAAGCTTATATCTGAGATCCCTTTTGGCATTTGTCACCTTTCCTGCTGCTGTCACCTTTCCTGTGTGTCTTTTCTCCTCTTTGTTGTGTCTCATAAATTTTTATGACCTCTTTGCGTTGGAAATCTGTAATTTTTTCCCAGAGCTCTGCTAGGGACCTTCTAGCAGTAATAAAACTCTTGTCACTTTCCATTGCAGCTCGCTTTAGAGTAAGGCTTACTGGCTTCACTCTGCAGCATATTAAATTAAATAATCAATATTCTCAGGCTGAAAAATTAAATGCAGCATTTATATAGCCATTGAGGTACAGTGCTTTGAGCTTGGAATGAATGGCCTTGAAAGATATGAGGTAGCTTTCTTAAGAGTGGGTAAACTTTTGTTCTTTCTGTATCTACTTGTTATAACAACAACGACGACGACGACGACGACGACGACGACGACGACGACGACGACGATGATAATTGCCCAAGATAACTGATTTAAAATCCACTTGGCTTTTTTTGAAATACAGAGTGTTATAAGTACCGAATATAATTGTAGCACTTAAAAAAATTCTCCTAAGGAATACAGTTACCTTGTGAATAAATTTAGAGGTCTCTTTTGGTACAGAGAGTTGAACCCAGGTTTATTCTATCTCTGAGTTACATTCCAAGCTATTTTATTTTTGTTTTGAAACATGTCTTTTAAGTTACGGAGGGTCTCACTATGTTGCTGAGGCCGGCTTTGAACATGTGATCCTCCAGTCTCTACTTCCCAAGTACTGGTATCACAGGAATGTGCTACCACACCAGCTTAGAGTATTTATTTTTAATCTTAAATTTATGAACTTTATGTGTGCTTGTCCCTACACACCCGTTTCTTACTTCATATGGATTTATGATACATTTGTAAGATTTCTAGAACAAAACTATATCAACAATGGACAATATAACAAATTGTAATATAATAAAGTGGTGGCCATGTCCTTTATTTTTCCTTACCCCCCAATAAATTAAAGTTACTATTTATGCCCATCTCTGGACCCATATTTTTTCTGAAGTCTAACATTTTTTTAGATTGAGAAGAATACTTCTCAAACATCTCATTTCCATTCAAATAACATAAATTCACTGTATTGCACTCTTTAAACAGGCAATTTGGAGAGGGATAGATAAGCATTTAAGTAAATGATCTTCTGTCTCACTGTTTACTCATGGATTTCAGTTCATTGATTGTTCTCTGGAATGTGGACAACTTCACAGACTTTAGAATATGGAATTATTTATATATTACACTAGTTTTTGTCAAGCATATAATCTAAGCTAGGAAGACTTGTGCTGGGTCCTAGGTATATAAAGCATTTTGTAAGATACAAAGGAATTTATAATCTTAAAGGTTTACTGTGATTTAAGTATGCTATGAATTAAATGTGTGATTACTTGTTTCCAGTGTAAGAAAGCTTCTAATTTTTCCAAGATACCCCTAGAAAAAGTGTGCTTTTTAAAAACACACTTGTGTTTTTAATTTACACTTAGTAATTGTATATATTTATGAGGTATAGTGTAATATTTGAACATATATATATATATATATGCAATGTATAATGATCAGATTAAAATAATGACATATCCTCCCTCAGACAATCATTTATTTGTATTGGGACTATTCAAAAATCTCTCTTCTAGCTATTTTAAAATACACAATTAATTATTGTCAGCCTTAAGTATCCTACTGTGCTAAGGAAAATTAGAAACTATTTTTTGTATTCAATCATACCTCTGATCCTGTTAACCATCTCTCCCCATTTCCTATTCCCCACCCTCTTCCCAGGTTCCTAATAAAGATATTTAAAGTATAAACATTCTGGATATAACTGATTTGCCTGTCCAATGGGCATGTTAAGAAAATTGTAGTAGGTGTGCAAAAAAAGGGAGAAAAACCAAAATGGAACATGGTTAGTAATGAAACACAAAGAATAGTGTGCTATAAACTGTGTGTGGTACTGGGGATGGAACCCAGGGACATTCTACCACTGAGCAACACTCCCAGCCCTATTTTATTTAAATTTTTATTTTGAAGCAGGGTCTCATTGAGTTGCATAGTTCCTCACTAAGTCTCTGAGGCTGTCTGTGAGCCTGGATCCTCTGTCTCATCCTCCCAAATACTGGGATTACAAGCATGCACCACCATGCCCGGCCCTGCTATTTCGATTTTTAATCTCAAATTTCAATTTGTTTTCTGAAATCAGTGATTTTATTATTAAGCGATAGTCCTTTAGAATTTCTTAAAATATCTTTCGCACTTTGAAATATCACTAGTTTTACTTCTCATATTTTGCTGTAAAGTCAGCTCTCAGCTGATGATGATGTTCATCAAATGTAACATGTCTGGAACTGTGTTTCATTATTGATTACTAATCAGGTAAATTAAAGACATATCGTAAACGCAAGAGACACAATGTCATTGGTAGTAAGTCATTTGGTAGCACTAAAGGTATTTTGGCATATTCTCTGCATGCAGCCACATCCTAGGGCAAGAACCTGCGGAGTGGACTCTGCTACAGTGTATGTCAGAGCAGGTGCACGGAGGAGTGTCAGTGTGTTTCTCGCAAATCTGTGTTCTGTGATATCCAGTATGGTGTAGGTATTTACACTATAGAAACCAGCAAATTCTGCATACATGCATACATCTATATGTATATGTATTTATATGTATTATTTTTACATTTACCTATATTATGCTTTTTTTTTCTCAGAAAGCCAGTTTCCAAATATTAGCCAGAACTCCAGTGTCACTGGAGAAATAAAAGGTGTGCCCCTTTGCCTTCCTCACAGATTCCTGTTTGGAATTGCAGTCAAGTATAGAAGCTGAGCACTTGGGTCTCAGCACCTCAAAAGAATAAGAAAATTCCATTCTTCCTAGTGTGTGCAAATTCTGTGATTATCAATCAGTAAGTGTGAAAACACTGGTTCACTTTCCTCAAAGCAAGATACATCTCTCTTCTTTCTTTACCATTTCTACTTTTCCCTTTTCATATGTGTTCAAAACAAATATATTCATTTGAGTTGTGGTTGTGGGAAGATGGAGTAAGGAAGGTAAAACATTTATTCAAAATTGGTCTGTGATAAATACTGTACTAGATGTTTTATATATGCTTTTTTATTTTTGATATTGTTGGCAAAGAGTGCTAGAGGTTGAACCTAGGACATTCTGCCTAGCTTCATCTCCCAACACGTTTTCTCTTATTTTTATTTTGAAACGGGATCTTACTAAATTGCTGAAGATCTTGCTGAGTTACGGAGGCTGGCCTTGTACCTATGATCCTTTATTCTCAACCTCCAAAGTATTGGAATGACAGGCGTGCACCATCATGCTGAGCACTTTCTTATTATTTGTTTGTTTTAGTACTGATGATTGAACACAGAGGCATTCTATCTCCAAGCTTTAATTCTATCCTTTTTATTTTTTATTTTTGTTTTGAAACAGGGTTTCTCTAGGTTGCTGAGAGTCTCAATAATTTACTGAGGCTGATTTCGAACCTACAATCATCCTGTCTTAGCCTCCCAAGTATTGGGATTACAGGTATGTGCCACCGTGCCCAGCTTATTTTTTTTTAAGTTGTTATGAAATTTAAAATGAGTACATTGTTTTGAGAAGGTCTGGCTTCTTAGAAAAAGGCCCAAGGAATTTTAGTATATCTTGAAAAGTTAGAGAAGTGATTTTTAACAGACACAATAACAATGTAGGTCTTATGTAAATAAGAATTTTATAGTACTGAGATATATGTAGAATATTATAATAATATATGATAAAGATAATAGTAGAATAATATAATTGTTATATCGCACTATTAAATTTGAATATATTCAATCCTTATTCTCTATATATTTGGCATTGTCTTTAATATAATTTCATGTCATATGAACATTATTACTGCATATGTTACAATATGCAAAAATATCAGGATTTAATGAGCAATTCTAGTATTTCTTTCCTTTTTTAGACTTTTTGCCATAATACCACAACATTCAAAAATTCCAGGTTAATGAACCTGTCTTTTAGATTTCCTGTCTTTTGGAAGACTTAATCATCCCCCGTTACAAACTATAATGACACTTGTTTGTAGATTATTTTTAAACTTTTTGTGGTATTGTGGGTTGAATCTAGGCCCTTCCATATGCTTAAGCACATACTCTACCATTGAGTGATATATTTAAGCTGTCATTTAAAAATAATTTATCCTCATAAACATAGTAAGATGTAGTTATATAATTAAGAAACATTAATCTAACTTCAATTTTTGCTACTAAATACTTATTTATTTATTTTATAAAATATCATGTCATACTACGTTATATATACACATACCCAGATGTGTTTGTGTGTGGGGTGATGTGGGTATGTCCATTTTTTAACTCGTAAATGAAAGAATAAAACAGAAGACTGGGATTACCTCTGAATTCGGGTCTGCCACATATTGAAGCCAGGTAACCTTACTAAGATGTACATTTGCACTGCCTTGTTCATTATGGAAGTTGTCTGGAGGTTGATAAGATAAAAATCCTCATTCTACAGGGTAGAGATGGGAAATGAGAAGTCTCAAGCTCTTTTAGATCACTCTGATTCCATCTAGGAAATTACCTTTCTCTGAGATTTTTTTTTTTTTTTGTGGTCTGAAATAATGTACTTACAAGAGGTCATTATGACTTCTAGCACCCATCAGAGTAGCTCTGATGTCTTGCAGTGGCACATGAGCATCCAAAGGGTGCACTGTGTCAGGCTGCAGCGAATGCTTTCTCCCTCTGCAATTGACCCTTTCTGCTCCTGTCTCTCCCGCTCTTGCCAGATAGAGAGTCAGTGAACAGGTGATCCTGTGCAGAGGATTATCTCATAACAAATGTGGCTGTTTAAGAAAGAGCCATGCTGCTAAAATTCTGAAAGCTGTGAAAGAGGTTTATCCATCACACCTTACCTGGGTCTTCCTTCTTCCTGATGATCAAAGAGTCCTATTGTGTTTGATATCTTATCTCTTTGAAATAGTATTTCTATATTCATTTTAGTGCTATGCCTATTACTATTAAGATGCATGTATGACACAATAGAATTCATGTGGCAACACTGAGGCTTAACATTCTGACTTCAAAATTATCATGTGTCAAGGATGCAAAATTGCTAGTGTGTTAGGAAGCATTATCCCCAAATGAAAGGAGTTCATATATGCTTATAATGTGTGAGCCAAAAGTTTGATAAAGTTCAAAGAGGAAGTTATAGGAGCTCAAAAGACCTGGGCTCTTATCCTAAAACCCTCTCTAAGTCTATGTGAGAAAATTCCTTGGGGGTCAATGGAGGGCTCCTGTTTGAGCCAAATTCCCTAGTGTAGAAATCATTAAAAATATAAATGGATAGCTCATAAACGTCAAGCGGGCACACATTACTTTGTCCTATATCATTGGATGGAGACAGCTTTTCATTGTGTGAAGCACATTCTTGCCCTTAGGTACCTGAGGGCAATAGGCAAAGATAAGGAGTGGGGTTTTTACTAGCAGCACTGAAGGCAAGTGGGCCAGCCTCATAGTAGTAAAGGCCTATGGTTTTGGAAAACATTGAGTAAATAATTTTATCACTCTCGCTATCAGTTTCTATATTTCTGGCTATTTTTCTATAAAATGACTTGGACTTTTGCCAGTGTCAGAGGTGAAAATTTCAGCTGTGTGACTGACTGGTTGTATGATACTAACACAAAACTAAGACATTTTCAGTTGCAAAATATCAAAAGTATATCTCATGCTGGTTCAAGGAAAAAGAAAAAGAACAGAAAAACATAATAGAATTCATTTATTGCTCATATATTATGAACTCGTAGGAAACTTGTCAGACCACATGATCAGACTTTTCCCCCCAGTTCTTTTAGGCAGATCCTGGAAACTGAGGTTTAATATCCTTTGAGTTCAAATACTCTGGACTAATTAGAATATCTGATGTTAAGTGCTCCCTGAATCAGTCCAGTGCCTAAGGGAATTCTTTGATCCAATAGATTATACTCTAGATTCCTGCATTAACTCTTTTGAAATGAATGAAAGTTGGTAATAATTAAAAATTATTCTTTTTTTAAATAAAATTGATTATTTTAAATGATGTGTCACATTAAAAGAAAGTGTTTAATTCCTAAAGTGACTGTCATGAGTTTATTATCTCTTATTGCCCTACAGTGCTATATACATATTTTAAACAATTTTCACTCATAAAGTCATATTCTCCACATCATGGTGAAGTGTTTCAAACATTTTATTCCCGTATTTTTCTTGCTTTTCTAATAAAGTGAGAGTACCATTGAAATTTAATTGAAATTATTGGGACCAGTAGGTTCTTGTTTTAGGAAAACTTGTCTTCTGTGTGGTCATTTTCAGTTAATTGCAGAGTAATATCACATAATCAGAAGACAGAAAGTAAATTTTCTTTGACATGTTTTCAGTATTACTATTTAGATAAGCTGATATTAAAGAACTGTGTATGTAGAGGAATCCTTAAAATATAAATTGATAATTCATAAACATCAAGGGGACATAACATTACTTTATCCTATATGTCATATATGTGTGTGTATTTCAGTATTACTTTTCAGACAAGATGACATTATTTAAAGAAGTGTGTGTGTGTGTGTGTGTGTGTGTGTGTGTGTGTGTAGCAGTTTATCAAAAGAATTTATGACCCAAACATGATTAAGAACTGATGCATGAAATGAGTTCTTTCTTTTTTCTAAAAAACTTATGAGATCATCTTATAAAACATTTAATGACATTGTGTTTAAAAGGAACAAGTGTTTTAAATAGTTGAAAATATCATTAATTTATATAAATTTTAAACACAATCATTTTTCTGGAGCAGTGACTAAATTTAAACTTCTAATAATGTATTGTATGGACTCGGATTGATCAATAATGCTTTATAGAATATTATTATATAACTTGAGGTTTTTATTTAAAACAATTATTTTTGACAAAATATTTAGTTTGTTCTTATTTTTTGTCTAGCAGTCAAAAACTGCCAGTCAAAATTGAAGCGTCTTTTAGTATATTTTTATAGGAAATGAAAATTCATCATATGAAAATTTTTAAATGTAGAAAAGTAAAAAGGAGAGAAAACATACACATTTGTTAAAGTATCCACTTTCAAAATTTTGTATATATTACTCTTCTGTATTCTTTCAGGAAATACAAAATATTTACAAATGTATCATGTAATTAATAATTCACAATTATTTGTCAAGTTCCTACAAAGTAAAATGACAAATTATTCTGATTTTACTGTAGCATTTATGTTGTGTGTGAGTGTGTGTGTGTGTGTGTGTGTGTGTGTGTGACTGAAGATTGAGCCTACAGCTGTTCTATCTCTGAGTGACATCTCATTCCTATTTTATTTTATTTTCTCTTATGTTTTATTTTGAAACTTAAGTTGTTGAGCATCTCAGTAATTTGCTGAGGCTGGCCTCAAGCTGATTATCCTCCTGTCTCAGCCTTCCAAGTACTTGCATTATAGGGGTGTACCACCATGCTCACTTCATTCCTACTTTTATCAAAGAAAACTCCACATCCTGGCAAACCCTGGAAAACTAGGAAGGTTGATCACCCTATTAAGTGGCAGTGCTATCTATTCTAAAGTTGTTATATTTTTAGTAGTATTTTTCATGTTGTAGAATTTTTGGTTTACTTTTTGTATAGCTTTGTTTTTATTTTTTATTGTTTAATTTTTTATTTTTTATTGGTGCATTGTAGTCACACATCATAATGAAGTACAAGATGGTAGAGTCACACATGCACACTTCACTCAGTTAGCTCTTCTCCAATTTCCACCCCGTTTCCTCCCCTTTCTCTCCTTCTCATGTTTGGCTTAGTGATTTACTTTGATATGTTTGTAAATATACATGTACGTTAGGGAATTTCTCTCTTTAAACATACAAATTTAGTTTTTTTTGTTTTTTTTTTTTTGTTTGTTTGTTTAGCTTCTAACACAGTTTGCCATTAGTAAATTCCTTTTTTTTTTTTTTTTTTTTTTTGTGGATCTGGGGATGGAACCCCAGGGCAGTCAACCTGCGAGCAACATCCCTGCCCTATTTATTTATTTTTTTTATTTTGAAACAGTGTCTCACTAAGTTGCAGAGGGCCTCCCTAAGTAGTTGAGGCTGGCTGCGAACAACGATCCTCCAGTCTCAGCCTCCCAAATGCTGGGATTACAAGTGTGCTAGTAAATTCTTTTTTATTATTATTTTTTATTAGTGCATTGTAGTCACACATCTTAATGTGGTACAAAATGGTAGAGGCACACATACACTCATCATTCATTTAGCCCTTCTCCAGTTCCCACCCCATTCTTCTTCCCCTCATGCTTAACTTACATATCGAAGTCAATCAATAGTACTTTTATAACAGCAAATTTCCAGAGAATGGATATGAAACCAGTTGAAGTCAATTCCTTTATCTTAGAGTTTTGAATCATCTTCTAGCTTGTTATAAACAAAAATGGAGTGAACATTTCTGATTACAACATTTTTTATATTTATGAAAATTGTTCAAGACATAGTCATAAGACATAGAATTGCTGAGATCAAGAGTATAAATTTGTTATTTTAGTACATGCTGTCAAGTTATTCTCCAAATAGATAAACAGTTTAAATTTTCATCTGAAGTATATTTGAAATATGACAATATTTTATTTTCTCAGGTGAAACATTTAATCACCAGGCATACTTTTTATATGTTGGTCAAACAACATTTGCCCAGGTATTCTGAGAGAGACTTCTAAATAATAACAGGAAATATACTTTCATGACCGTTTGAGAGTTTTCACTAATGTGTCATTCTCTTTAAACTCTCATTGGAAATTATATTAATAACAATAGTATCTTATGAGAATGAAGAATATCTTCCTCAAGCCTCTAAAACATGAGTTTCTGTTGGCTGAGATTATTAATGTGTAGTTGGCTTTTTAAAATTTTATAGAAGAGTTAAGCACATTTAGACCTTGAAACTCTTTAATTTACTTCAGGAAATATGTGAATGAGAATAGTTACTTAAGCTTTCTCTGTGACCAGAGATGATAAGAGTCAAGTTTTTCATGTAATTCTTCACAAAAGAATTCTGTTTAAAGAATTTTGGATATCAGATTTTCAAAGTAAGTTTAAATCTTGACTGAGAATTATTTAATACTATGAGTTGAGCTTCAGGATGAGGATTCTGATAGAACTTTCATTTCTCAAGAGAGAAAAGGCTCTAGCTTAATAAAAACTCTAATTAACTCTGATTTGATCAAATACAGGTACCATCCTTTGACTCAAAAAAGCTTAGTAATTTCACACACAAAAAAATTAAAATGTCTTTTAGTTAACAGCTCTCTAGCATAACAGAATAACTCTAATTATATTACAGATTAAAAATGCTATTTTGATTTAGCAATAATTTGCTTATAATAATTTTCTATATTTATTTGTTTTATACCTGTTGAACCATAATAACTATGCCAAGTGGTTTTTATAAGTTAAATTTGTAAGTACAAGATTGAAATGGTTTTGATAGTAATTAAACTTAGCACTTGATAAAAACATATTTACTTTGGTTTAATGATGTTATGCTAGCAAGTGTGTATTTAGGATTACACAAATATAACAAATTTTTCTCTAGTTTTCAACATCCACTTTAAATTAAAATTGATTCATCATAAGAACGTGAGCCAACCACAAAGTTATATTAAAAATATTAAAAATTTATGGATAAGCATACAAATGTTTAATTACTTTTTTTCTGTTGGAAAATACAGCCACAATAATCCTCGTTTGAGCACATGCCTTTCAATTTCATTTATGATTGAGAATATAAACATGATAAAGTAAGTGAGAAAGAACCAAGGGCTGCAGTAGACAAAGAAAAATTTAGACGGAATCAAATCATAAAATGAACTATCATATAGGACTTAAAATTATTGTATTATCTACTAGAAATTAATATGTTTAGGTATAAGTAAGAGATGTTAAATCTACTACATAATAGTGAGCATTTTACTTGTTAAAATTCCATAAAAAATATAGCATTATATTTTTTTTGGACATAACTCTGGAGAATATTCAGTACGTACTCATGGTTTATTCAGTTTCCATAGCTGTGTCTACACAGTTACCAAAGGCATTTTATATGGTAATTACTTATGTCCATTTGCTATATTACTTCTTTTCATAATATCCCCTATGTTGAACAACCTCTGTCTTGCATTTTACCCAGTATATAGAAAAATTCTGAACACATTAACAGTGGTGCTATGGCAGGGCAGGACTTAGGAGACTCTCAAAACTGTCTTCTTTATTAAAAAGTTAAACTGCTGTATCTTCTCAGAACTCTTGTGCTAATGTTCATCAGGAATCCCCAAGATGGTGATTTAGTGCAATCTTTCTAAAACTTTATTTCATACTGGACATTTGTACATGTGGAGCCTCAATATCTTCTGCAACTGGTGAGCCAAGTATAAAATCATAGGCTAAGGATACATTTACATTTGTGGAATATGAACAACTCTGAAAACTAAAATATTTTTGTTAAGTCTTTTGGAATAAGAACAAAAAAAGAGACATATAGGGCGCTTTTGTTATTTTATAGTTTTTTTTCCAATCATACTTAATACATGGCTGTTGATATCCTTTTTACAGAAATATGAATAAGTTTTATTGCAAAGTGCTACCCCAAAACCCTTCTGGTAAGGTTATATAAAGTGTAAACAAGTTTCATATTGCCTTTCTTAAATTTCAAACGCTCTGAACATTTAAACATATTACAGTCCAGAGCATGCTGGAAATGGATTCTGTACTTGTATTACAGGAAACATTTGAATTCTTTCACAGCAATACGAGCCTTTTTCTTTAGATTTGTGACCACAATCTCAAGTGGATCTAAAACACTACCCAACAATGATACTATACACAGTTCCTTAAAGTTCTTTGATTTTCTTGGAAAATAGAAACAATCAGTAGAGAGACCTTTCTTATTTTCCCATTACCATCACCATCTGTACCTGTGCTCTTGGCTGAACTTCTGCAACAGAACCTGAACATTGTGTCTAGACGTAAGGCCAAGCCGCCATCTGCATGCAGGTTCTTCAGTTATCCCCACAAGCGTGCCTGCATGAGCAGAGTTTCACATACCAAGAGAGATCATTGGACCTTGTCTTTCCTGGATTATTTCACTTAATAATCTTTGTTGCATACATGCTGTCACAAGGGACAAGATTTAATTATTCGAAGAACATCCACACTGCTTTCCATAATGCCTTTCACGAATGTACATTCACACCAACCATGTGCATGGGTTTCCTTAAAGCCACATACTCCTCAGCACTCACCATTGTTGTCCTTCTGATGGTAGCCATTCTTTCTGGGGTTTAGTGACATCTCATGGCTATTAATTGCATTTCTCTAATAATTAGCAATGGAAAACATTTTTATATACCTGCTGGACATGTACATCTTTTTATATGTTTTTATTGGTGCATTGTAATTATACATGACAAAATTCAAACTTATTGGATTTTTCTCACAAACTACCCACAACCCATAACATTTTTTTTTTGTGTGTGTGAACTGTCTATATAGAACTTTTGTCCATTTCTTAATTCACTTATTTGCATGTGTTTTTTGGGGGGGCTTGGGGATTTTTATACTTTTTTAGTTTCTTTTATATTGGTGGTACTTACTATGTGTGGAAGCCAGGGTTTTTCTAACTCTGGGCTATCCTCCCAGACCTATTTTATATTTTATTTGGAAACAGAGTCTCACTAAGTTGCTGAGAGCCTCACTAAGTAGCTGAGGCTGGCTTTGAACCTGTGCGATCCTCCTGTCTCAGCCTCCCAAGCACGGGGATTACAAGCGTGTTCCACCACGCCCGGCTTTAGTTTCTAAATATTGACCCTTTGTCACATGTACAGTCTGTAAACATTTTTTCCATCCTTTACACTCCCTTTTTCTCTTATTTCCTGCTTCCTTGACTGTGCAGAAGCTTTTAATTTTGATGTTATGTGTTTAGGTAGCATCAATGAAAATGTTGACTCTAATGGTGAGATAGGGTCTAGTTTTAATCATCTGCATGTGGATATCCAAATTTTCCCAGAACCTTTAATTAAATATTCTATCCTTCTCCAGTGTGTGTTTCTAGTAGATTTATGTAACACCAGTGGGCTGTAGATGTTTGTGTTTATCTCTAGGCTCTCAATTTATTCCATTGATCTCTTTGCTAATTTTACACCAAACTCATGAAGTTTTGATTTCTATAGGTTTAGAGAATTTTGTGAATGTGGATAATGCCCCCCTGCTTTCTTCTTTTTGATTAATTTGGCCTGTGCATCTTTTGTTTGTATGTGTGTGTGTGGTTCCATACAAATTTTAGCTTCTATTCCTAGTTCTAGGGAGAATATCATTAGTATTTTGATGGGGATGGTGTTGAATCTATAAATTGCAATGTGTAATATAAATATTTTGAAAAAATATTGATTCACTCAATCCATGACCATGAGATGTGTTTTCATTTCTCTCTGTGTATGTGTAAATCCTTTTCAGTTTCCTTCATCAGTTTTTTTTTTAAATTTTCATGGTAAATATCATTTACCTCTTAAAGTTATTTCTAGGTATTTTTATAGCTATTTTAAGTGGAATTGATTTCTTGTTTTCTATTTTAGATAATTTACTATTCTTGTATAGCAACACTATTACTGTATGTTCTGTATCCTGCAATTTTGCTTAATTCCTTTATTAGTTCTAATATTTTGGTAGCATTTTAAGATGTTCAATATGATCGGACATATTTTTCACTATAAATAGTGACAAAGCTGGGTATGGTGGTACATGACTGTAATCCTAGTACTTGTGAGGATGAGCCAGGAGGACTGCGGGTTCAAAGTGAACCTCAGCATCTTATCAAGTCTCTTAGCAGCTTAGCAAAACCCTGTTTCCAAGTAAAAAAATAGGACCGAGGGCTTATTCAACCAGGAGGTTGAAGGACCCTGGGTTTCATTCCAGTATCTCCCTCTCCCTCTCCCTCTCCATCTCCCTCCCCCCCCCTCTCTCTCTCTCTCTCTCACACACACACACACACACACACACACACACACACACACACAGAAAAAAAACAAGTTGATTTTCTTTTCTTCCACTTTGTAGGCTTTGTATTTCTTTGTCTTACCTAACTGTTTTGTTTAGGACTTCTAGCACAATGTTCAATTAAAGTTTGAAAGGGCAAATCCTTGCTTTGTCTGGATCTTATGTAAAAATATATATAGTGTTTTCCTATTCAGTATAGTGAGCTTTGGCTAATTAAATACGACCTTTAAGCTGGGCATGGTGGTGTACACTTGTAATCTCAGCGTTTGGGAGGCTGAGACAGGAAGATCATGCAGGTTCGAAGCAAGCCTCAGTTACTTAGTGAGGCCCTTTGTAACTCAGTGAGACCCTGTTTCAAAATAAAGAATACAAAATAGAAAGCCAGGTGTGGTGGTGTACGTTTGTAATCCCAGCATTCTGGAGGCTGAGACCTGAGGATCGTGGTTCACAGACAGCCTCAGCTACTTAGTGAGGCCCTCTGCAACTCAGTGAGACTCAGTTTCAAAATAAAGAATAAAATATAGGGCAGGGTGTGTAGCTCGGAGGTTGAATGTCCCTGGGTTCCATCCCCAGACCCGCAAAAAAAAAAAAAAAATGACCTTTACTATATTGAGCTATGGCCTTTCTATACTTAATTTGTAAGCATTTTTATTGTAAAGTGATGTTGAATTTTATCAGATGATTTTTCCGCATCTATTGAGATTATCATATGGTTCTCAAATTTCATTACATCGAGGTGGTATATCACATTTATCAATTTGCACATGTCAAAACATCCTTGCATTCCTGTAATGAATTCCACTTGATTATGAACAATATTGTAAGAAGCTTTTGGATTTGATTGCCAATGCTTTTTTCAGGGTTTTTTGCATAAATTTTTATCAAGGATTAGCCTATAGTCTGCTGTTGCTGTTTTTTTTGTCTTTATTTGGTTTTGGTATCAGTATAATGCTGGCCTTGTAGAATGTGTTTAGAATAATTACCTCAGCTTCAATTTCGTGGTTTAATTTTAGAAGAATTGGTATTAGTCCTACTTTAATTTTTGATAGAATTAAGTAGTGAAAGGATCTAGTACTGGGCTTTTCTCTGATGAAAGGCTTTTTGTTAGTGATTCAAAGAAAAGTACATCACTTAATCACAAAGGAAGACTATCAATAAATGAAAGAAATTACAATAAAGCTTGAAAACAAGTTTAAAATGACTACACTAAGACTATCACTCACTAATAGTTACCTTAAAAGTAATCATTTACATTGATTAACTTTAGCCGGGCATGGTGGTGCACACTTGTAATCCCTAAGCTTGGGAGGTGGAGATAGGAGGATCACACAGGTTCGAAGCCAGCTGCAATGACTTAAGAGACCCTGTTTCCAAATAAAAATATTTTAAAAAATAGGTCTGAGAGTGTAGCCTGTAAGTAGAAGGGTTTCCAGGAATCCCAGTACCACCAAAATAAATAAATAAATAAATTGATTAACTTTTTCAATTAAAAGACAACAGTGACTAAATAAACAAGTCCCTACTATATGTTGTATATAGGAAACTCACTTCACCTCTAAAGGAATGTACAGTTTTAAAATGAAGGATGGAAAGCCAGGTGTGGTGGCTCATGCTTTTAATTCTAGTACTTGAGAGGCTGAAACAGGAAGATCACAAGATGTGTGTCCATCCTCAGCAACTTAGTAAGGCCCTCCATAACTTAATAAGACCCTGTTTCAAAATAAAGAGCAAGACAGCGTTGGGGGTATAACTCATAGGTAGACTACCCATGAGTCAATCCCCAGTACCACACACAAAAAAATCAATCAACCAACCAATCAATCAGTCAATCAATAAAATGATGAATGGATAGCCCATGCAGTTTCAAGATATGTCAAGCAGTTGGAATCCAAACGAATACAGGGATAACTAATATTAGATAAATTACTTTAAATTAATAGCAGTGAAAAGAGATAAGATATTTATATATATGTACATATATATAAATATATAATATATATATATATATATATATATATATATATATATATATATATTTAGCAGTACTGGGGATGGAACCTAGGGGCACTCTACCTCCAAGCTATTTTTTTTATTCTTTATTTTGAAACAGGGTCTTACAGAATTGCAAAGGGCCTCACTGAGTAGCTGAGGCTATCTGCGAACAGGGATCCTCCTGTCTCAGCCTCCCAAATGCTGGGATTACAAGCATGCACCACCACGCCCAGTAGATCTTTATATTTTTAAATGATGAAGTAGCCAACTCAGGAAACAGAAATAACAATTTTAAATATGTATGCATAAAATATTAGAGCTTCCAAATATATAAAATATTAGCAGACCAAAAAGAAGAGAGAAATTCTAACACAACAAGAAGAGGGAATGCCACAATGGACAGATCATCCAGACAGAAAATTAGCAAAAAAGAACAGTTAAATTTCACCCTAGGCCAATGGATCTAGTAGTCATTCACAGAACATTCCATCCAACAGCTGCAGGGTAAATATTCTTCCCATTGGCACATGAAATTTTCCCTTGATAAATTATATGGTAATCACAAAACAAGTTTAAACAAATTCTATAAAGTTATAATCATATAAGGTATTTTTTTTTCTGACCAAAATTCAGTAAAATTAGAAATCAGTATAAACAGAAACAAAGCTTTGGAAACCACAAATGCATGAAAATTAAACAGCTTGCTTTTAAACAACCAGTAGATTAAGAAATAAATCAAGAAGAAGAATATTTTGTAACATATGAAAATAAAAATACAACATACCAAAACACTTGTGAGTTTTAGCAAAAGCAGTAGTAAAAGGAAACTTTTTAGCAATAATGCCTACATTCAAAATGCAGAAAGATTCTAATGAACAACCTATCACTACAGCTCAAAAAACTAGAAAAACAAGAACAAACCAAATGCAAAACTGGAAAAAGAAAAGCCAATAGTAAAACTCTGAGCAGAAATAAATGAAGTAGAATAAACACACACACACACACACACACACACACACACACACACACACACAATCAATAAATTTAAGAGCCAGTTTGTCAAAAGATTCTCACAATACATAATAGCTTTTGTTTCCTAAGAACAGTAGGGAGGAAACTTAGAGGAAAGGAAGATATTACAGCAGACAACACAGAACTACAAAGAATTATTAGAGACTGCTATGAACAAGTCAGATGAATTTGATAATCTCAAAGAAAAGAACAAATTTCTTAGCATGTTTACCTTCCCAAGACTAAGTAAAAAAGAAACAGAAAACCTGAAAAAGCCAATAAAGAAGCTTGTAAATTATTAGTTGAATTCTGACAGGAAGAAGGCAGTAAACAATATATTTAAAAATATATCCAAAATTAAAACATAAAAAGTGTGGAATGATAGTAAATAAATATAATTTATTCTGACAAAATAGATATTTTGCTACTTTAAACAGTTGGGTAAATCATCTATAATGGAAAAGAATAATATCCTTATTTTTCATGTAATAATTTGGAGGGGTCAAAAGATATCAAAGTTCCATTAGTCACCTAAATGAGGAAAAATTGACTAAGTTTCATAGAATCTTAACTTTCTCATAGATTTATAGTGATTTCTGAAAAATCTTCCAAAATGACATAAAAATTAGTATGAATAGATTCCAGTAATTCCTATATTAAAACTTAGAAATTTGTTGAAATTCTGAAGAAGAAGCGTATGTTGAATTTTTAGGTATACTGTTGAGTCAGTACAGGAGAATTGTAAATATACAGAACAAAACATGCCTTTGTAAGTGAGGTAATGGCCTTTCAAATGTTCTTAGCTCCAATCTCAATCTAAATAAGTGAGCTTTGTCTCTCTTACTTTTTTCTTAATATGGATTCTTTCAAGCTATTATTGCATGGTGTGTCTGCATGTTTGTAGTCTTAGGATTCTACTGTTTTATGTGTTTTGGTGGAGGTGGTAGTGGTGGTGGTATTTCGTGTAAATCATCTGCTTCAAAATGCATTTTAAAATGAAGTGTGTATCAATTTTTGGTATTGTGTTCTTTTGCATCAGCTTTATAGCTAGTTGTTTTCAATTTTTTGCTTAATGAAGTCAAAAGCAATATAAACAAAATTTCTCTTTGCAAATGAATCTCATCCAGCTGCATTCAACTATGAAACAGCTCTCAGAATAGACTACCCATTAATTTTCATTTTAGAAATATTTTGGAAAGTGGTTCATGGGCTTTTGTTAATGGCTTTTCTAATGTCCTCGTATGACCATATGTTCTCTTCACAGTGTCTGGCACATGGAGAAATGGCCCTCCTGATTGTTTAGGTTAAGTAGTTAGGAAAAAGTCAGAGTGAAATCACATAATTCCATTTCTAATCAAATACTTCTCTGATTTTTGATGACATAATGTCAAAAGAAAACAAAATGACAAAGTTAAATTTTTATTTTACATCTATTGGAATTGGCAATAGATAACAACAACAAAAAAAAATACCTGGATCCCTATGAGTACAGTGAAGAAATTTGCTGGGTGAACTGGACTGAACCCTGTCCATTTTTCCTACACCATGAGGAAAAAGTATTCATATGACAACAGGGTGATTTCTTAGTGGATGAATATGACTCTTAGCTTAAACTCGAGACTTAAGGCCGCTGTATACAGAAAGAAAAGTAAGCACGCTTTTCTGAGATGATAGAAGTTGTGTGACCCTAATGACCTTGCCATCAGTAGGAAATTGCCATAATTCCTCTCATAATGAGCACATAAAGTTTAAACCTGCATAAACTGAAAGATAAATTTCTTGTTCTTTGCTTTTAAAATCTATTTAAAGGGTAATTATTTAAAATTATTGTATAGGACACATTATGTGGGTTTTTTTTGTTTTGTTTTTTGTTTTTTTGGTGGTACTGGGGTTCCTGGAAGTCCTTCTACCTCTGGGCTACACTCCCAGACCTGTTTTATATTTTTTTATTTGGAAACAGGGTCTCTTAAGCCAGCACGGCTGGCTTGGAACCTGCGCAGTCCTCCGGTCTCCACCTCCCAAGCGCGGAGATTACAAGTGTGCGCCACCATGCCTGGCTACATTATGGTTTTGATATATGTATATAGTGTTGCATGATAAAGTCAATCCAATGAACATATCCTTCACTTCTTATTTACATTTTTTAGCAAGACTTTGGAAATTTACTCCTTTACTTATTTTGGGATGTATAATACATTATTATTGACTGCAGGGTTCCTGCTATGCAATAGGTCTCAAATCATATTCCTCCTGTCTCTCTGAAACTTTGTGCCCTCTGTTCATCAACTCCTCATTCCTTCCCCCTTCACCTCCATTCTCTGATTGGCTTTTATCAAAAAGATGAAAGATATGTTGAAGATGATGTAAAAAAAAAGGGAACTCTTATACATTGTGAGTTAGAATGTAAAATAGTACAGCCATTATAGAAAACTGTATGGAGCTTCTGGATATAAAGCTAGAAGTAGAACGACCATAAGAACCAGTGACCTCCTTGGTATATCCAATGAAACTGAAATCAATACATCAGAAGCTTATTTACACTCTAATGTTCATTGCAGCATTATTAAAAGAGCCATCACATAGAAACCACCTAAGTATCCATCCAAAGATGAATAGATAAAGAAAATGTGTCATAAATACACAGAGGAATGCTATTCAACCTTAAAAATGTGGAGGGAATCCTATCATCTGCAGCAGCATGGATCAACCTGGAGGATATTATGCCAAATAAAATAAGCCTTATGCAGAAACACAAATGCCACTTTATTTCACTTATATTGGAATTTAATCAAGCCAAATTTACTGAGGTAAGGGATATCTCATTCTCTTTAATATGTGCTCATTACATACTGGTCTTATTTTTTCATTCTTTTTCCTCGGGCCAAGATCAGGAACTCTAATTAGACCTTCTGTTTATTTTCACAGAAATAGGGTGATGCTGAACGATCCCCTTGCTCCTAGTAGTATAATTCAGCTATTTTTTCCTACTATTTCAATTGGAAAGCTTGGTTTCTGTGCCTGTGCTTACAAGTGTTTCCAAAAGAGAGGCACTCTGCCCTTTTTTCTAACATGGTATTGCCTCAGATTAGAGTTTACCCTCAAGGGATGCTTAAAGTCTTTGCCCTAGTCCAACCTGGTATTCCGCAAATCTGCAATATCCTCCCACCTTTGCTACCACATCTCTTCTCAAGGATTTTACCTTCAGTTTTCTTTAGGGCTCCCTGTTCACGGTTTCAAACTCCTTTGTTCCAATTGCTAATAAGATATTAGGAAGAATTTTCACGATCCTGTAAGCTAACCTTCTTTCTCCAGATTTGTTGTCTTCAGACAGAGAGAAGCAGAGCCAACTCATAAGCTGCCATCTTTGGTACTTATTTTAGGAGATTATTTAACATTTATTTGTCTGAAAAAACTTACATTTATTGTATTATTATTTATATTTTCATAATTTTATTGGTGCATTATAATTGTGTATCATAGCAAAACTCAAAGTGATACAAGCATACGTGCACACTTCACTACATAGGTTTCTCCCCAGATCTCACCCCACATTGCCCCTCCTCTTTTCCAGTACATGTTAGTGAAATTAGTAGTGATGCCTTCACATATGAACATAACAGTATTTGACCTGCTTCCTTTCTGGAGCTTCCTTTCCCCTCCACTTCACCCAACCCCCTGAAACATTCTATTTGCCGAACTCCTTATTTGTCTGAAGTCCCTATTCTTTTTTTCCTTTTCTCTTTGGCTTCCACATGAGAGAAAATATACAACCATTGCCTTTCTAAGACTGACTGATCTCACTTAGCATTATGTTCTCAAGTTACAGCCATTTTCCTAAAAATGACAAAATGCAATGGAGTTTTACTTAGCTATTTCATTATTATTTGAATTTGTATTATAAACCACTAGGGAAGAAATTATAATTATATTGTCCAGTTTCATTTTACCCTCTTTATTCACAGAACATTTTCTTTTAAATATTTACATCAATTTTATTAAAATGTTCTTTGAAAGAGATTTATGTTTACATATGCATATGTATGTGAAAGTGTATATATATGCATCTATACCTTTATATACACATCTATAAGTATACACATATGTAATATTTTTGTTCTTTTTATAAGTATCATTTAATTAGGTTTTATAAGTATCTTTATAAGTGCTTAGGTTTTATAAGTATCATTAGGCATTAGGCATTAGGCATTAGGCATTAGGCAAGGAGGTCCCTGTCTGCCCAACCCTCTGTAGGAATGGTGCTTAGGTTTTATAAGTATCATTTAATTTTATGTATTTTTTCAATACATATGATTGAATTTAAAAAATACATGAACACTGTATTTTCTTCTTTATTATCTAATACTTCTGATACAAAATCTATGTAAATCATTGTTATACTATATTGTTTAGAGATGAATGACCAAAAACATGTGTCTATGTGTTCAGTAGAGTCTACGTGTTCAGTAGAGATACAATTTTTTTCAGATACTTTCAATCTATGGTGGTTGAATCTGCATATGCACACCTGGAGACATTATATATATATATATATATATATATATATATATATATGAATATGCAATCTCTCTTATCCACCCATGATTTTTGCATCTTGAGGTTTTAGTTACATGAGGTCAACTGAGGTACAAAAAGTGTTAGAAAATTTCAGGAATGAACAGTTCATCAGCTTTAAATTGCATACAATTTTGTGTACATGATGACATCTCACAGGGTCCCACTCTGTCATTCTGTCATGCTGGGACCTGTCCAGTATATTCAACTGGTATTCACTATCCACCAATTAATTACCTAACAGCAGCTATCTCAGTTAACAGATAGACTGCCAGGTATTGCAGTACATTATTCAAGTCACCCTTGTGTAGTCTCTTTATGTTACATCCTAATTGCCTACGTCACTACATCACTTAATTTCTTGACCCACGCATTGTATTCTGTCACCTCATTACAAAAAATGGCTGATTACAGTGGTTAGATGTTTCAAGAGAGAGGAATTGTATTCAAAAGTATAAGGACAACCTGCCAAGGCCAGCTCCGGCCAATTCAGGGTTTCTCGAAGGTGGCGAGGAGTCGGCTACTTGAAGGAATGAGAGATAGCCTTTTTTTGAGGCGTGACTCTGCCATACAGAGTCAATGCTTTATTTTTATATGCTTTTATACGGAAATATTTGATATTAACAATTTTTGGCAAAACATCCTCAATACACCTGGATATAAACAACTTTTAGCAAAACCTGTTTTCAGTACACCTAGGTACATTTTGCGCTTTTTCTGGAACAATTCAACCTGCCTCGATGAGCTCATATCCCAATACCCGAAATTATCCAAATTAACGTCATACAAATCATTCTGATTACCTAGCTACAAAGATCAATATTATTCTAATTATTAACCTAACAAACAATGGAGCTCTGCAAAGCACATGCAAACCTAAAGCTAAACCGAAAGTAAAAAAAACAAGAGGCTTTTCCATTAAAAGGAGCACAGAGATTTTAGAAGAGCTTTAAGGGGCACAAAACATTTTACTTTTATATTTTATATTTTTAAATTCTAAGTATACAATTTATTTTTTTAAATGCTTATGATCTTTGGTCAGAAACACCAGAAAGGGGAGGCTCTGCCTAGCCGATTTCTCCATCACACATAATAAACTTTAACTAAACTTATCCTTAACTACTAAATGCTAAACTTACTGTTTCTACTTCTAAAATTAGCTGCTAATTTTATCTGTTATTTTTGACCACTAGATATTCTATTAACTTATTTTAACCCAACCACCAAATCTATGCTAAATTTATTCTATTTCTCTAACATACAATGCCTACATCTAATTTTCTATAATATCTATTCAGTTGTTTACCAAGAGAACTCTTTTGTGCTTTAGTGAGCAGGCACCAAGGAGGTCCCTGCCTGCCCAACCCTCTGTAGGAATGGCAGAGTCCTGACATCAAGCCATTTCCCAATATTAACTCTGTGCTTTCCAATCATCATACACTCCTGTACAGGAAAGTGGAGGATGGTTGGAGGTGGAAAAGTATTCTGATTAGCACTAGCTCCCTGAGGGGGATACTACAGTCAACCCCCTAACTTATAAGCAACAATGGAGGGCCTTGCACAGTAGGTATAATTTGCCTAAAGTTAACTTTTCCTTTCATGGCTAAAAGCATAAGTGAGTTAAGTGTTGTAAGCAGAGGAGCAAAGAGCTCTTTTCTATGTATCTTCTTGAAAGTTCTCCCGTAGTCATATTCTTCTTAGTGCTATTCCCAGCACAAATGTTAGGACATTTTCCAGTCATATTCACATCAATTTTCAGATTATGACAAAACAGCAATATTCAATCAAAGCAATCTTCAAATTTCATTAATATTATCTTTATTATAACTAAAATCAAGAGGGATAATTGCTTCAGTTTTGCCAGTCTTCCAGCCCTGCGGAATTATCTCCCCGGCTGCAACCCTGTCATACAGCAGGAATGGCGCCGCCTCTGCCAACAACCTTTGTTATCATTACTCTATTAGAAGTTATTTTATTAATTGCTTATTGTGTTTAATTTATAAATTAAACTTTACCATAAGTATCTATATATAAGAAAATACATAGAATTTTTAGGCCTTGGTAAAAGTCATTTTTTCAGGCATTCACTGGCATTTCAGATTATTCTTCTGCAGATAATAGGATATAAATCTATGCCACAACAATTGTATTTTAAGCATCACAAAGATTAAATAGAGATATATAATGTTTCAAACAAAAAAAGGAACGTTAGGACTGTGAAGTGTTTTACTTTTTCTTTCCTTTGAAGTTAATTCTAAAGTAGTTCTTCAGTCAGATGTATATTTTCATCCAAAAGGAAAAACAGCCCTGAAATTCTTGTTATTTTGGTTACTCAGTCATATCTGCTAATTTCCGTTCTATTATGTAAATTGGTTTCTCCGTGTGTGTGTGTGTGTGTGTGTGTGTGTGTGTGTGTGTGTGTGTGTGTGTGTGTGTTCTAGAGACTGAACCCAGGGCCCCCTTGCATGCTGCACAAGTTCTCTACCACTAATCTACATCCCTAGCCCCTTTTGAAAATCTTTTATTTTGAAACAAGGTCTAAGTTTTCCAGGCTGGCCTTGGAATTGTAATCCTTCTGCCTCAGCCTCCAGAGTAGCTCAGATTACAGGAGTGTGCCACCATGCCCAGTTTATACTGGTTTCTATAGACCATGACTAATACTGATTGAATTCTTCCCTAAATGACATCTGTGCCATAGACAATATCCCTGGTGCTAAAAGAGTTGGCCACCTGCAAACTTCATGAACTCTGTAATTTCGCCATATTTAATTTTTTGCCCCCCAATTTTTTAACTGCACATGAAAGTGTGCTTGAAATAAAAGGCTGAGGACTGGCACTTCTCTAATGCAGCTTTTATCATCACTCTTAAAGCTATCCTTTTTAGATAAAGGTAA
The DNA here is from genome assembly GCF_963383645.1 of Muscardinus avellanarius. Taxonomy (NCBI): domain Eukaryota; kingdom Metazoa; phylum Chordata; class Mammalia; order Rodentia; family Gliridae; genus Muscardinus; species Muscardinus avellanarius. The sequence goes on along the minus strand of NC_137791.1, from coordinate 59,450,408 downwards.
ACCAATGGGGACAATACTTATATTTGCATCTCCCTTTACATCCTCTCATCTCTTTGCCTCTCCTTCAAAACAATTGAAACAGAGAGGTGTTTAGGCAAAAGTATGTATTTACATATACATTCTCATCTATAAATGTACATATTCTTAAGTCTCACCTCCTAAATCTATGTAGCAGGTCTCTACGTTTACATATTGATTTTTCACACACAAGTAAGAAAATCAAAGCAAGTATTTGAAAACCAAAATTATTCTGCCAAGGCCTAAGGCAGCCTGGTTCAAATCTACCATGCATATAGGAGGTTAGGGTAGTATATTGCAATATGTTAATGATATGTATAAATATAGACTGAACTTAAAAGTATCTATTAATTAGTAAGGAAAAATATAATTTGAGTGTTTGGAGGAAAAGATATTGTATTAACGAATATAACAAAGGATGCTATAAAGTGTAGATATGCTAGCTTGAACTGGAGGTACACACCTGTAATTCCAGTACTTCTAAGGCTGAAATAGGAATATTTCAAGTCAGCCTCAGCAACCTAGTGAAATACTGTTTCCAAATAAAAAATAAAATAGGGCTGCGGTATAGCTCAGAGGTAAAATGCCCCTGGGTTCAATCCCTAGCACCACCACAAGAAGAAGAAAGAGAGGGAGGGAGGGAGGGAGAGAGGGGGGAGAGAGGGGGGGAAAGAGAGAGAGAGAGAGAAGGGAGAAAGGAGGAGGAGGAGGAGGAGGAAGAGGAGGAGGAGGAGGAGGAGGAGGAGGAGGAGGAGGAGGAGGAGATCATAGAAAAAGGGAGGGAAAGAGGAAGGAAGGAAGGACCTTGTCATTTGAAAATCTTTAACAGTATTAGTTATGTTGAAACATAAAAACTGGTTGAAACTGCTTTTGAAGAGTTGTTTTCTTTGATTTGTGTACCCAAAATTATTCTTCCTATGGGGAACTGAAAACTTACCCTGCAGAGATGATAAAGTACAGCTGAAACACACTGTACATACTTGTGTGCATGCATATATGTCTCCTTATCATAGAGCATGAAATTGAAATGATTAGAAAGTTAGAAAGGAAAAACTTTAATATTTAATATTCTCACAGCTTTGCTGCATCTCAAAGTGAAGATTTAATTGCTTACCTGGCAGGATTGATATGATGATTATTATTTACATGACAGAAACATTTGTAAACCACCTTGACCTTCTCAGAGGAAACTTATAGTAGTGATGAGAGAATATTGTCTGTTTTCCTCTTGACCCCAATCTGAGATCAGTTCTCTTTTACAAAGTGGTAGAGGAAGTTAATGTAATGAGAAAGATTTTAATAAGCAGGCAGATGGTCTTGAGAGATGGTAGGATGATTATGAGAAGAGTTTTGCAGCTTCCTTTGTTAGCTGGTTTTTTAAAAATCTGTATTTATTATGGATAATTTTTTTATGTTTATTGACACCATATGCTAATACTATGTAAACACAGGATGGCTCTGTATTTAGATGATATTCCACTCACTGAACTTCTTAGTGAGTTAAAAGACTTAAAATAAGTCAACATACAGTATCCATATGTTGCTTTTTAGCAAGAATGCTTAAAAGGTTTGACCTACTATGTGGCGATATATATATATATCGCTATATATATATATATATATATATATATATGGTTTACATATTAAAGTCGGTATTTCTGTATTACAGATTTTTGCTTGTCTTCAATCAGTGCTTTTTAGTACATACATATGTGTACATATAATTGCCTCTACTGTCACTACGAATCCCTGCTTTGTAACTCCATATGTAAATCTATATTGGAACAAAAACTCACTGGGAAATTTGATTACACCCTAACCATATGTTATTTAACACATCTATCTTTGTTGTTTCAAAATGGGGAGTATAAATGCCATGTAATGTTGTATTTTAATAAAAATTATTTGAGTGGTACTGTGAGCCATCATTTTATGAAATATGAGCTAGAAGGAAAAAGTGCAACGGAGAAATTTTCAAAGCAAAACAAAATTGACAAAAATTTATGCGAATGTTCAGAGTAAATCTCATGGTAAACAGTGAATACAAGCTACGTACTTACAAAACAATGTACAGCATAATAAAACCATGTATTCATAGATGTTTCAGCATGTTTTGGAGAGAAGGTGGATAAACAAAATACATTTTCATATCATGTAAAAAGGTGTATGGAGATCTGAGCTTTCTGCAGGGCAGCATGTCATAATCTGTTCAGACTACTATAATAGACTAGGTATTTTACAAACAGCAGAAATTTGTTTCTCATAATTTTGGAAGCTGTGAATACCCAAGGGGCCAGCAGGTCTGATATCTGATAAAGGCCCATTTACTGGCTCACAGATGCACCTTCTTGTGCCCTTTTAGTATTTGAGGAAAACAGATTCGAGCTCCCTCCAGACTTTTTTATATGGTTATTAATCACCTTTGGGAGACCCCAGTTCCTACACGATACCATCAAGTCAGGGGTTAAGATTTCAACATATGAATTTTGGCAGAAAACTAACATTTAGGTTCTACCATAGAGATGAATGGTCAGTCTAAGCAGAGGGATATGTCCAAAAATAAGAGCACAAATAACACCAAGTTATTTGAAAGAAACAGCAAATACTTTGCTGGACCTGGAGCTAGACCTCAAAGAGCCAAGATAGTAGACTGAGGATATTACATGAAGAATCATTCAATTGGGACAATGAAAACCCCTTAGAAAACTTGACTAGCAAAGGTAAGAATGTATGTGGTGGCCAGTTTAATAATAATGAACTTTCCTTAAAGAAACAGTTAGTGATAAAATATAACTAGAAAAATCTTAGTCAATAGAAGCATTTTTTTAAAAAATTGGTTAGTGTATTACTTGAAGTTTTAATATGGTAATATGCACTGTGAAACACACATGCACTCACATATGCACGTGGGGTCTCTGTGTTATCCTAACTTATTTTTCCCTAGGAAAAGCAATACTAGTTGCTTAAGGACACACATCTAATTAAATAGTGGAGCTGTAGGTCTAATCCAAATCTGTTGACTAGACTGCTTTGTTTGGGGGATCGAATATGGTGAGTGATATGGCTAGGCAGTGGCAGAGAGATGAGGAGGAGGGGGAAACTTCAAGAGATGATCTGAATGTAGAACCAACAGGATTTGATAAATGCTAGTGTGTAGATGTCTACGACCACTAAAGGTTAAGAGCCATAGGTAGTGGGCCATAGATGGATCATAGGGATTAAAAGTGCAGATGCCAAAGCCAGACCATGTGGGTACAAGCACTGATCCCACCACAGCTATGAATTCATTTGAGTTATAAGTTCTTCATGAATTTTTTCCCATGTATAACGGACATAAAAATACCTCATAGTATAGTAACAAGCATCCAATGGCTTTATGCACATTAATTGCTTAGAAAAGTGCTAAACACATAAAAAGTGCAAGCCATGCATAAGCATCTTTCTTGGGAATTTATACTATTTAGTTCTCACAGCAACATGAGGAGATGAATACTGTGAATTTTGTCATGTGTTAAGGAAACTGTCATTAAAATTAAAGGCTCCTAAACTTGAGGTCCTTCAACTACTATATGACTATGAGAGAATATGAGAACATAGGGTTTTGAACATGCTTAGGGTTATGAAATTCCATAAAAGGAGAAAAATAAGAAGCTATCAAGGTTTTTTTAATTATTGGAGACAAAAAACAATATCAAGGTTTTTTTTAATTATTGGAGACAGGAAATCACTCTAAAAGACTAATTTCCTAAGAATGGACTTGGTGGAAGGCAAATTTTAATAGGACGTAATCATGTATATATAACAACAAATGCAAATTAAACTGATGAATTTTACCTTAAAGGGGAAAAATAAAGTGACAGTATCTAAAAAGTGTTAAGATCTATTTTTCTGTGAAGTGTGTGTGTGTGTGTGTGTGTGTGTGTGTGTGTGTGCATGCACATGTGTCTAATATGTTTGCTTTTCTGCATGTTTGAAGGCTCAGTGGGGCTTGAGTGTGCTCAAGAAAGGAGCTATAGGAAAGAAAAAAGATAAAGTCAAATTAAAATCATACAAAAAATTGAATCATCAAAAATTAGAGCGGAAAATATCGTTGGAAATAGGGAAAGATGCCTCAATTTCTGAAACAGAAGGGAATTTAAGGAAGATCATAACCTCCATTAACACAGAGATTTAGTAACAGATCAGTAACACTTCCTGAGTGCTTCCAACTCACAGGGCACAATTTGAAGGACTCTAAGGAAATTAATTCATGCAGTTCTTAAAACAGCAGCTTCGAAGTCCCTGCTGTCACTGAGAGGATAGTGCAGTATAGAAAAGTTTCTCCAATGGTCATGCTGAGACAAAAAGTTTTGACTCCTAGAATATGTCGACTTAACCACTTCAGTGTATGGGCTCTGATGGAGCAGTTAGATGAGGGATGCTGGTTCATTATTTTCAAGTGTGAGAGAATATAAAGGTATCTGAAGGAGAAATGGACAGAAACAAACAAACAAACAAACAAAAAAACAAACAATAAACCTAAAGATAAAAGTAAATGGAATATAGGAAAAGAAAGCCAAAGCAGAAGACAGAAAACTAATAGGAAATCACACAAAGAGAAGTAGCTTAGAGAGAGAAAAAAAGAAAGACAGATGTAAACTATTTTGAATGCCAAGTTGTGTGTTATTAAATTAAACTATGTTAATCTTTTATATAGCACATTTCTTTTTACAATAAGTTATCCCATTATTATATTTGAAATTTTACCTATTTCTTTAAAAGTTAATTTTCATTTGTAGCCTCAAGTGCCTTCTAGAAACTGTAATTCTACAGCGATTCTGTGGATTTGGAGAGTGGGTACACAGGACAAGTGAAAGGATTTACGGAAGATATGGTTAGAAATGCTTAATTGTAACTAATAAGTAATAAAGGTCACAAATCACTAAATTTAAAAACCCTGTAAAAATCCTTTAATCTGCCGGGCGTGGTGGCGCAGGCTCGTAATCCCTGCGCTTGGGAGGCGGAGACAGGAGGATCACGCAGGTTCCTAGTCAGTCTCGCTGGTTTAAGAGACCCTGTTTACAAATAAATAAAAAATATAAAATAGGTCTGGGAGTGTAGCCTGGAGGTAGAAGGGCTTCTAGGAACCCCAGTACCACCAAAGAAAAGAAAAAACAAATCCTTCAAGCTGTCAAGCTTGGTGATACACACTTATAATACCAGTACCTGGGAGCCTGACATTAGAGGATCACAGGTTTGAGAACAGAGTCAGCAACTTAGCTCGACTCTCAGCCACCTAGCAAGACCCTGTTTTAAAATAAAAATTAAAAATGGGTGAGGGGAATAGTTCAGAGGTAGAATGCCTTTGGGTCAAATCCCCAGTACCACAAAAAAATCTTTTAATCTCCCTAAACCTCTTTTATCTTTTAAAAATTAAAAGTTAATTTTAAATCCAATATTTTCCTTCCCTTGGGGAGTTTTGAAGATATTTAACAAAATTAAGAAACTGAGTGTTATGTAAACTACTCTAGTAATTTTTTCATTAATATTATTCAATATTTAAATTAAATGAATATATATATTTTGTGTGTGTGTGTGTGTGGCACTGGGGTTCCTGGAAGGCCTTCTACCTCCGGGCTACACTCCCAGTCCTATTTTTACATTTTTATATTTGGAAACAGGGTCTCCTAAGCCAGCGCGCGCGGCTGGCTTCGAACCTGCGCGATCCTCCTGTCTCTGCCTCCCAAGCGCGGAGATTACAAGCGTGTGCCACCACGCCCGGCTTAAATGAATATATTTTATAAGAAAATGAAATAAGTTTTAGATTTTAAGAAATAATTTGATTTTATAGTTGATCTTTTTAAAATAAATATTTTAGTCTAACATAATTTAAATATGAAAATCTTTTGAACATGTTTTGATACTGGTTTATTCAAGAAAAGTTTTGAAGGAAAGTATTGAACAAATATGTTTTTTTCTTTCTTTTCTATCTACTGTACTTCACCTAAGAACTAAAATTTCTAATTTTTATTAATTACTTAAAATGCAGAATAAAAACATCATTTTCTATGTTAAATGATTAAAATATAAATGATAACAATGCTTTGAATACAAAAGAATAAAATGTAAAAATTCAATTATATGCAAACTTCTTTTTTCTCTTCTAATATGCTTACCAACTGATTGATTTCAGTCACTATACTTCAAGAAGAATGTCTCCTTTTAGGATCTATGACAAGTTAATAAAAACAGAAAGTAATGAGAATTTAACCTTTCATTTTCTTTCTCTTTTTAAATAAAGCATAATTGAAAAAATAGAACATCTAATCTTTATTCAACAGTAAACCCAATATTTTATTCTATTCTAAGAGGTGCTTCTAATTTCAGCTTGGTACTTTCCATGGCTCTAGATTATTGAGTAAAGTCATGAAAAATTTCTGCAAAAAAAAAAATATATATATATATATATATATATATATATATATATATATATATATAGCTAATCAAGTTCCAACATACAGCATTTATGAGCAATAATTAGAATAGCCCTTTTCACCTAAAGCTTCAGGATAACTCATGATAAATTTAGAGTGAAAGGAATCATAACACTAAATGAAGAGGGCCCTAGCTTAGTAAATGAAAGTATTCTAACAAGATGCTAGATTTCAAAATAATGACATATGTCATTCCCTGAGGAATGTCACAGTGTCTATGCTTCAATATTTATGCATCTCCATTACAAAGCACCAACTGAGGTGGTTTGCTTTTCTTTGCCTTCTGCTGAGAATTCCATGCTATTAACTCCATTAACTAACAAAAAAATATAATTTTACCATTATATAAAATCTAAGACCAAAATTCAATAGTTAGGAAAGTGTACCTACTGTGTACACCAAGAATAAAATGGTGAACATTTTCTTTTTTTTTTTAATACTTTAGCAGTTCTGTAGAACTTTTCCTTAACTAATAAAAAACAATTTGTGTATATTATATGTCACTGGATATTTGCGGGATTGCAATTTGGTTTTATAATAGGCAGAGAATACTAAGAGGTTTTCATTATATCATAGCTTTTCTCTGTTCAGTATAAATTTTAGTTCTTCTTAAGGAGATATTTATTTATTAGGCTACAGAATATTAGGGGATATCAAGGAAAAATATTTACTGTCCTCTGTATTAATAAAGGAAAATGTCTACAGGCACATTTCAATTATTCCGGCACTAACTGGTCAGCTGGCCAATTGTCCATAGTATATGATACTTCTTCCAGCTTCATGCCTGGCTTTCATTGTAGTGGAGAATGCAATTGTTCTCCACAACTTTATCCTGAGTGGAAATAAAAAGAGAAATAAAACAGGTAATATCACCTTGTTTGGTTCTGTGTCTGGTGAGAACAAAATGTTGATACTTTGGATTGAAGTGGAGCTCTTTAGTCATTATTACTCCATCACTGGTTTTCTCTAATGATAAAATTAGCTGTAGTTTACCCACCCAACAGATCAATTCCATTTTCAGAGTAATTTATAAAGAGACAGCCATGGATATAAATAGAACAATTCATCAGGTCTTACTAATTGACATCTAAAATGAACTAATCAAAATCTAATTCCACCACTAGCCTAAAGAGATAATAAGTTAAGCAATCCCCAATCCTCTTTTTCAGGGGGGGTGGAGATGAATTAGGAATTTGACTTCATTATTATTTTTTACATCCAGCTATTGTATCTAGGCTGGCACAGTGGTGTGATATCAACAGAATGTTAACTGTCTTAGCAACCCCTTGGAGAGCATTGACCTAAAGATGTTCAGGTGAAGGAAAGGGAGATGGCAACTCCATAAAAACACTTTTGCACCAAAAGGAAAGGGGCCTACTAAAAAGGAGAAATCTCTAGACTAGACTAATTTCTTCTGAATTCTCATAACTAAATCTGAAAAATGTATAATTTAACTTGCTTTGTTTTACAATATGGGAATTCTCTGGCTACAGAAAGGATTAGGAAAGTGTTTAGTAAAATTAGAAGATGGAAAATAGCACTGGAGCATCTATACTGACATTCTTTATATCAATCAGTAGTTTTCAGACTGAATTTACATATTCTCAAGTGTTTCCAAGTCTCCTTGAGATTTTAGTTGTAAATTATTTCAGTGCATAAACACATATCCATGCAAATATACACACATATAAATATAAATCCTGGAACAACTAAATGTAATCATATAGCCAAGTACAACCATGCATTTTTATTTCATATATTGTCTCTAACACATGTTTTTGTTTACATGCTAGTCTGAGTTTTTCTAACTAGGCTCCAAAACCATAGTCTTGGGACATGAAAGTTTTCAAATTTAAGAAACACTGTCATAGATGTTTAACCAATTTTTGCTATCAGTTTTACAATGTTGGTATTGAGACTTGGATGAACTGCTGGCCAGAAAACAGTCTACAATTTGGTTTTCATTTTATTCTCCACATTTGCATCCTTCTTCTTTAACAAGATCTAGTCTTAAAAACACAAGGGCAGAATATAGCCAGACCTGTGGAGTTCTACACCAGACTCTCCAATTCTTGCCCACATCACACATATTCTTAGGAGTGCAAGCCCAGAGCTCGAGAGAGTCCTCTCAAATGCTTCTATTGCCTTGACTTCTCTGTCTTAGGCTGTTTTCTATAGCTGTCACAAAATACTTAAGACCAAGTAATTTATGAAAACTAGAAGTTTATTTGATTTGTAGCACTAAATGGTACAAAGAAACATGCTAGCTCAGGTCTCACTTCTTTTACAGCCACTAATGTAGTTCTGGGGGTCCCATCCCATTGAACTCATCTAATCCAAATTATCTTCCAAAGATGACCTCTAAATGCCATCCATATATGAATTTAGGGAAGTTTCCAAAGCATGATATTAGTTGGGGCACCTTCAGACAATAGCACTCCTTTACCTCTTATTAGATCCAAATATTCTCCGGCTTCAAATGTAGCCTTTTTTTAAATAAAATTTAAAACTTGGTAATTGTTCTAAGAAACACATTAAAGGGTTTTAAATGGTGGGAAAGAGTTTGTACTTAAAAGAATGAATTATGGAATCAGACTAACTGGTTTCAAACTCTTTGCCCTCCTACATAATAGTTATGTTACACAGAACCTGATATTTGACTTGTTTTGCCATCCTTCACAATCTGTAAAATAGGGAACAAAATAGCACTTTCCGTATAGGTATTATTTGATGTGTTAGAAAAGTAGTAAATAATTTGAAACTAAAATTAAAATTGTATTATTGAGTGTTGGGGTACAGTGTCATGATATGATTAGTACCATTAATGTTAAAGGCCCTTTTTTTGTTGTTTGCTTGTTTTGTTTTGTTTTTGTTTTTGTGGTACTGGGATTGAACTCAGAGGCATTCTACCTCTGAAGTGTACCCCAGCTCTTTTTAAAAGTGACTTTTTTCTTTTTGTGACTGACTAATCTCACTTAGCATAATGTTCTCCAGTTCCATCCATTTCATTGCAAATGATGTAATTTTGTTCTTTTTTATGGCTGAGTAAAATTCCACTGTGTACATATCCCATAGTTTTGGAATTCATTCATCTGTTGATGGACATCTTGGCTGGTTCCATAGTTTGGCAATTGTGAATTGTGCAGCTATGAATGTAAATACAGATGCAGAAGTTGGGGAGAAAAAGGGTTATAGGAGAAACCCTATACGAGGAAGGATAAACCATAGATGAGCAAATAAGGCAAATTAATTGAGGTGGATGGGAAGGGGAAAGAGGAAAATTCCATCATGTACATGACACCCATTCATAAGCATATCAAAGTCAATCAGTAAGTCAAACATGAGAATGAGGGAGGGGAGAGGAAATGGGGTGGGAATTTGGGAAGGGCTAAATGAGTGATGTGTACATGTATGCCTCTACCATCTTGTACCTCATTAAGATGCATGACTACAATGCACCAATAAAAAATAAAATAAAAAGCAATTTTTATGAAAGTTCTACACTAATATCCAGACTGCTCTAGTGTTCTTAAAGCATTTTTCTGTTCAAGTCTAGTAGATGTTTTTGCTTTAATTATATTACATGTAAAGTGAAATACTAAATTTCTATGAGGAGTGCAAGGGAAATTCATTTGTTTATAAACATATATTGATTAATTATATATTTGTACCTTAATATCATTAAAAACTTTCATGGTCTACCATTGTAACAAATGGATTCACAATATTAAATATGAGAAAACAAATGGTCAATAACACAGTTTTGCATAACATTGCTGATCATGAACTATAAAATGTGTGATTAAATTTTATTCATTTATTATATATTATTTATACAACATTATATTATAATAAATATATTTTATTTTTATTTTATTTATTATACATTATTTATGTGATATATTATATTATATAAATTTTTTTATATTTTTAATATAAAAATCTAAAATCATGTGGCAGAGAAAATCTTATAAAATAAACTTCTTATATTTAGAGAAAATCTTATAAAATAAAAAAAAGTTGCCAGGTGTGGTGGCATACAGTTGCAATCCCAGAATTTGGTAAGCTGAGACAGGAAGATTGCAGTTTGAGGACAGCCTTAGCTATTTAATGAGGCCCTTTGCAACTCAGTGAGACCCTGTTTCAAAATAAAAAATAAAAATAGGGCTGGGGGTGTAGCTCAGAAGTAGAATGCCCCTGGGTTACATCCCCGATACTACATAAAATATTATTGGCCACTTTTCTTTTTATTAATATTTTGTATGTATATAAAAATATTTGAATTTTTTTAAAATAATGTTTAATCTGGGAGAGTTGGCACACACTTGTAATCCAAATACTTGGGAGGATGGAATGGGAGGATCACTGTTTTGAAGCCAGCCTCAGCAACTTAGTAAGGCTTTACAAATAAAAAATAAAATAGGCCTTGGGGTATAGCCTGGAGGTAAAAAGCCCCTGGGTTTCATCCCCAGTACCACAAAAAGAATGAATTTTGAAAGACAATAAGTTATTAGTTATACTATTTTTAAATATAGATTCATTCATAATTAATACTACAGGAATTTTTTATTCCTGTCCTTTTATTTTATGTATAAATATGAAATCCTGAACAAATAAAATATAAATTATTTATTGAAATAGTTAAAGAATTCTCTTAAGTGCTCCTTCTATATTTTTATGCTTAGCCAGGTGTGGTGGCACACACTTGTAATCACTGCCCTTGGAAGGCAGAGACAGGATGATTGTGCAGGTTCGAAGCCAGCCATGCTGGCTTAAGAGACCCTGTTTTAAAAAAAAAAAAAAAAAAATATATATATATATATATATATATATATATATATATATATATATATATATATATGTTAGGTCTGGGAGTGTAGCCCGGAGGTAGAAGGGCTTCCAGGAGCCCCAGTACCACAATATATTAATGAATAAATAAATAAATAATAGTTTAATTGGAAAATTTATAAATTTTTGTCTAAAATTACCTTAATAGACAATGAAAAATTAATAACTTAGAAGAAAGTTTAAATTCAAAATCAGAGAACATAAGTGATTTCAAAGACATAAATGTTAAGAGGATTATTTAATAACATATTTCTATTATGCATATTTGATAATAATATTTGTGGAATATTTATGATTACTTTATATAGGCATCTGAAAATTAGAGAAGAATAGAAAACAATTTTTGTTAATAAAAAATGAAAAATACTGTTAAATTTTTTTAGCTTCAACTATGCGGAAGGAATTTGGTTAATATATTAACCTTATGCTTAAGAATATAAATGTCCACACAAGATAAATGGAAAATATGTTATGCGCTGAAATGGAAGAGATTCAAACTATTTTGTTTGGCTCCAGAGTTTTTTTTTTTTAAAGAGAAATAATCCTGGTGACATTTTACACACCATTTTTCTGATCTTTTTGAGTTGTCTCTTGTCTGTGGGTTTTGTTCTCAAGCCAGTGAAAAAATTGGGAAACAAACTACTGATGATCACTTTTACATTTTTAGAATGTCTTCTGAAGATTTCTTAACATCAGGCAATGTGTCAGTCATGTATTTAAGTAATGTGTAATTAAAAGTAAAATAAGAAAGATGTCTAGGCACATGCCTGTAATCTCAGTACGTAAGAGAATGAGATTTGAGAATTTCAGGTTCACTAACAGCCTCAGCAATTTAGTGAGACACAACAAACCTTGTTTCATAATTTTTTGTTCATATTTAATTTAATTTAATTTTATTTATATGTGGAACATATTGAAAATGGTATACATTTAGATTGTGCTTTGAGCCCTCTCCTCCTCATTCCCCTTCCCCCCTCCCAATAATGAGTGTCCAGGTTAACCATGCTATATTTATACTATTACACATATTTGGATGTAGCTCCTCCATTGAACAACCTCAGCTTTCTTCCTCTCCTATCCTTCCATTGTAGCTTTGCTGAGATTTCCCCACCATCATCTGGAGTCCCTCTGGTATTACCACCACTCCCTAGCTTGGGCATATGAGAGAAAACATATGTTCCTTCTCTTTCTGTGCTTGACTAATCTCACTTAACATTATGTTCTCCAGTTCTTTCCATCTTCTTGCAAATGCCATTATTTTATTCTTCTTTATAGCTGAATAGAATCCCATTGTGTGTATTTCCCATAATTTTGCAGTCCATTCATCTGTTGATGGAGACCTAGGTTGGTTTCATATTTTGGCTATTACAAATTGTGCTGCTAAAGGACCAAGGTATAGATCACAGGTAGAATGTTCCTGAGTTCAATCCCTAGTCTAGTACCAAAAAAAGAAGTGAAATGAAAATTAATTATAACGATTTCACTCATCAGAGTATACCTCTCCATTCTGATGAAGAACAATCTTTTGTTAAAGCTGTCTTTTTAATGTTTCAAAAGAGATAAAAGAAAGCCATGTGTGGTGGTGCAAGCTTTTAATCCCAGTACTTGTGAGGATGAGACATGAGCATTGCAGGTTCCTGGCCAGTCTCAGCTACTTAGTGAGACTCCCCACAATTTAGCAAGACTGTTTCAAAATAATGTAAAAGATAAGGCTGGGGGTCTGTCTCAGAGGTAGAATGCCCCTGGATTCAATCCCCAGTACCAAGAAAAAGAGATAAAAGAAAATTATTTACCAGTATTTACCATTTTTTTATGAGCAAACATACTATGAGTTGGAAAGATAAGTAGAAGAGCAAAATCTGAACTATTTTGTAAAGTTAAGGCTAAGTGGATCGATTTATTTGTCCACATGTGTAATTTAACACAATATAAAGGGAATTTAAATCAACAAAACCGAATAAGTGAATGGCTTATAATCTAATGCAAATATAATTTTCAGATCAGATCTAATGGTAATTGTGGCTTTAATAAAAAATTATTTTTATATCATAAGATATGTGAATTTTACTCATAAAATGATGCATTCAGACTCATAATGGGTCATTTAGCATTTGGTAAGGTTCAGATGATTTACCTTACTTAATGAAATTAACTTAATGTATTTCCACTGACTGTAAAAAATTTTATTTATATAATTTCTTTTTATCTTAACTCTTTAGTTCCTGATTCAATATTATAAAAACCATGACATCTACATTATTGATTTGCTGCTGATTGATTCTATAAATTTATCTTATTATATTGAAGACATTTGAATATGGCTGAGCATAAGTTTTTAAGAATATATAGACACTTCACAAAAGAAGAAATACAGTCAACAAATATTTGAAAAAATATTGAACACTATTAATAGTCAAGGATTGCAAATCAAAACTATCCTGAGATTCCATAAAGTCCAGTTAGAAAGAAAGTAATCAAGAATATAAACAATAATGAGTTCTGACGAGTATATGGAAAAATAATAAATGTTATACCTTCTTGATGGGATTGTAAATTAGCGCAGCACTATGGAGATCAATATTAAGGTTCTTCCAAAGACTGGGAATACCAGAAATACCATATGACCCAACCATTACTACTCTTCAGTATCTTTCAAAGAATAATTGAAATTAAAATGCTATAGTGCTACATGCATACCCATATTTATAGCGGCATAAGTCACAACATCCAAGTTATGGGACCAATGTAGGTGCCCATCAACAGAAGAATTGATAACAAAAATCTGATATATATACTGCATGGAATTTTACTTAACCAAAAAGAAGAATGGATGTAACTAGAGAATATTAAGCTAAGTGAGACCAGCTGATTTCAGAAAGTAAAGGGTCATGTTTCTCTCATATGTGAAATGTATTTGTGTGTGTGCTGTATGTTCCTCTAGAGAGTAACAATTAGTGAGCAGAAATAGCTAATGTCAATATCTCTAAGTAATAACATATTCTGCTTGTAATTTCCTAAAAGACCTATTATTGTTCTCTTTTCTGATAAAGAATTTAGATTCTGTAGGTTTTTAAAGAGAAATAAGTAATATCTCAAATTAACCCTAATGTCGATTGTAGGAAGTCTTGAAAACAGTCATATACTCCTTGAGGACAAGGTTAAAATAGTGAGATGATTATCTTAACCTCAAATAACCTCAAGTATCTTGAACCAGAGAAATTTTTTATCTTATAAATGTGTTTGAATTTCTCATTTGTATTTTGTCATTAAAAAGAGGAATCCTCTAATTTTCAACTGATGATAGTACAGATTTTTGTTTAAAATAAATTTAAGCCAGACAATATCAGAAAGAATTTGTATGTACATTACAATTACAGGTGGTTTCATTTGTACTTTTTACCAAGTATATAGTTTTACTATGTCTATCATTGGAAGTGAACTCACATAATAGGAAATAGGTTGAAGATGAAAAGAAATGTTAGAAATGGGGGTCTATGATATATATCTCTGTGTGGGTCCAACATAATATCCTCCAATGGACTAACGTAAATGAGCAAATATTACTTGACATATGAACCACGATGCCAGGCGTGGTTGCACATGCTTGTAATCCTAGCATTTGGGAAGTTGAGACTGGAGGATCGATATTTGCAGCCAGCCTTAGCTGAGACCCTTTTTCAAAAATAAAAAGACTAAAAAATAAGGTTGGCGGTGTAGTTTGGAGGTACACTGTCCCTAAGTTTCATTCCCAGTACCACAAAAAAATGAAGTATGAAACATGATACCCTTATGAAGGGATTCTATGCTTAATTTTAATTATCTATATTGGCTTAATGCTATAGTTTCCAAATTAAAAATATTATAAATTTAAAAAGATCACTTTGAGTTATAGATATACACCCTGTTAATTTAAAATAGTATCTAGATATTAATATTAGTAGTTGCATTTAAGAGCTTTTTTTACTTAGAAGAGTAAAGAAAGTAAATAATTTCAAAATTCAAGAACACTTCTATACTGTTGGTGAGATTGCAAATTAGTTCATCCCCTATGGATATCAGGGTGGAGATTCCTCAGAAAACTGGGACCCATCTTGGAATCCAGCTATAGCACTCCTAGGTATGATTCAAAAAGAACCAAAATGAGAGAATCACCATCATATATGCGTACCCATGTTCATAGCAGCAAAATTTACAATAGCAAATTATGGAACCAACCTAGGTCTCTATCAACAAATAAATGGATTACGAAATTATGGGAAGTACACACAATGGAACTCTACTCAGCAAGAAAATGGAAGGATCTGGAAAACATTATGTTAAGTGAGCGCCAATCACAGAAAGTGAAGGGCCATATGTTTTCTTTAATATGTACAGAATAGGGAGCAATTGGGATACCAGAAAGACGTCAGATAATGGAGGAGGAACCTCAGTGGAGTCAGGGAGATGGTCGAAGAAAAGTCGAGGGGTAGCACTGAGGTTCATTCATGGAAATACTACCATGGACTATGTGTACATATGTGAATGTACCAGTGTCAGTCTCAATAGTCTGTATTGGGAAGGGGGGAAATGGAGAGGCACGGGGGCACCAAGTGCTGTGGGCACATATGCCACTATCACCATGATTTGCATTCTGATGTGAGACTGTTATACGCCAATGGAAACATATTTAAAAAATTTATTCAAAAATCCATTGTGAAGCCGGGCGTGGTGGCGCATGCTTGTAATCCCTGTGCTTGGAAGGCTGAGACAGGAGGATTGTGCAGGTTCGAGGCCAGTCTCAGCTGGCTTAAGAGACCCTGTTTCTTAATAAAAGTACAAAAAATAGGTCTGGGAGTGTAGCCCGGTGGTAGAAGGCCCCTGGGTTCCACCCCCAGTACCACAAAAAAAAAAAAAAAAATCCATTGTGAATTCTAAGTGCTTTACAGAGAGATAATATCAACAAAATATTTTAGGAACTGTAAAATGGAGGTTATTTTTCTCCTCTATGATCACTATCTTCCCTTTAATTAGTTGTAATCAATTTGAATTTCTCCTGGATTAATGGCCTCAGTTATAGTCTGCTTCTCCTTAAATCAAATATTTCCTGAGACTTCATTTGTAGCTTAGTCATTTTTATACATTAAGTTTATTATAAAATATTTACAGGGCACATTTTGCCTCATAGAATAAACATAAGACAACATGTGGATAAAAAAGGCACAACTTTTATTTGAGGATAGGATTTTGCCTAATCCATACAAGGTTTTCAAAATTTACACCCAAAAGATCTTTATATCCCAAGTTTGACTTTATTTCTTATTGTGGATATTTATCACATCTATAAAGGAGATATATATATATATATATATATATATATATATATATATATATATATTGAAAATCAGTTCTATTGCATTATATTCCACAGTTCTATTGCATTATATTCCACAGTATTTGGGGATTTACTTGGATGGTATAGGAATAAAATGGTGTGGAAGAAATTATTCATAACAGAATTATAGTATGTTTATGAGTATATGTGTACTTTATACCATTATAATTTATAATTCTTTAAAAATGATCCTTCAGCCTTTATTCGTCTTTGCCTAGTAATAATTGTGTCTTATATTGTTAATGCTGAGTGATTATGAATACTTAAATTGATGCATGATTTTTAAATGCCACTTTAGGTACACTGTTTTAAAACATAACAAATATTTTATTGAATTGTATATCTGGTACTACTCACATAGACCAAATGTAAATATTATTTATTTATAATTTAATTCTTGCATGGTATGTTTTTTTTTTTTTTTTTTTTTGGTGGTGCTGAGGTTCCTGGAAACCCTTCTACCTCCGGTCTACACTCCCAGACCTATTTTATATTTTTATTTGGAAACAGGGTCTCTTAAGCCAGCTCAGCTGGCTTCGAACCAGCATGATCCTCCTGTCTCTGCCTCCCAAGCACAGTGATTACAAGAGTGCGCCACCACTCCCGGCCATGGTATGCATTTTAACTTGCCTGTTATTTGAAAACACACACACACACACACACACACACACACACACACACACACACACACAAATAAAATAGACTGAAATTTTCCATTTTTAGTAAATAAGGCCGGAAAAAAAGGCAAGTTGTGAATATGGAAAGGATTTTTGTACAGATATAAGTCACAGATACTACTAATGAAATGGAAGAAAGACAGAATAGTAAGACAACTGTTTCTTGAATATACATTGTTGAGTCAATCACTGGATACAAGTAACAGTTTTAAAATTTCACTTTTAAACCAGGCCTGGTGGCTCACGCTTGTAATCCCAATACTTGGGAGGCTGAGACAGGTGGATCGCACAGGTTCGAAGCCAGACTCAGCTACTTAGTGAGACTCTCTCAGCAACTTAGTAAGACCCTGTTTCTGAATAAAGTATAAAATAGGTCTGGAGTATAGCATGGAGGTAGAAAGTCCCTGGATTCCACCCTCTGTACCACCAAAAAAAAAAAAAAAATCACTTGTAAATTATTTCTAGTTCTTTTTCTTTCAGTTCTCAGTTCTAGAAGCAGTATTTCTGTTGTAGCGGTGATGCATTTGTTTCCTGCCACTTTTTGTATGGGATGACATCATTGCCTCTTTATCAATGGCTAGAAAAGTCACATACATTCTTACAGTCAATATGTCTAATGTCTTGATTTGTTTCACTGATGCATACCAGTTACTCTACTGGTGTTCAACTCTTCATACTTGATTGCTAATTATAATATTCAGAAAAGAAGCACAGGAGAGACAAATGAAGTGCGTTAGTACAATTTCTTCATATCCTTCAGAAAGAAAAATGAGTAACATTTGGGCAAAGGATGAATGTAGCAATGGTTGTACACTGCACAGCACTTTCATGAGCTGCACAAACATATCCACAGACAAGTTTTCCTACCCATTTTTTGGTTTAGCAATTCAAAACATTATTTTTGAGGGGGATGAAAGGAAGATGAGTGAATATTAAAATGTTCAGTGAATTTTTTCCAATGAAATTATAGCTTAATAGACATGTTTTCTATCTTCGAAATCTTTTATGGAGGCTACTTAATTATACTAACCATAGACAGATAGATAATAGATAATATTTTATTTTAAAAAATGGTTAAAATTGCCCTGCAATTTCAAATTCAAGACAAAAGTTTTTACTTTTCCATGGCAGATGGTTAATATCAAATTATTTAAAATAACATGCATAGCTATTAATAAGAAAAGGTAATTTCAATTCAAATAATAATATAGGTTATTGTTTTAATAGCATAAAAACAATATAACATGCATCTTATACATATTTATTCCAATTCCTTGCTTTACAACTAGAAAATCTGAAGGACACAAAGCCAATATCATATTTAATTCGGGCTTGGAAACATTTTTATTATATACTTTTAATTTAGAAAGTAGAGAATCAGGCTGTTCTTTAATTTATTCATTTAACAAACATTCATTTAGTAGCTATAATTTGCCAAGTACTATTTCAGGCATGAGAACAATGAATAAATTAGACAAAGCTTGTGAGCATGAAGCTTCTACTAAAGTGAGGAAGATAGGATACATCAACAAATAGATGAATATATAAAATTAATGTCCACTGATGCCCAAGGGTGCTGATTTGATAGTTTGTAGCAAAAGGTATTGGGAACAGAAAAGCAAAAGAAATGAGGGTGCACCATAGGGTGGGGGGAGGAAAAAAGGCAAGTAGCCAAGTAGCAAAAATGGCTTGGGATATTCATGGACCAGCAACTGTGGAAGACAGTGAGCCAGGCTGTAAGAAGTAAAATCAGAGGATTTGCAAAAGTAGGTGACTTAGAGCCTATCCAAGGAGTCTGAAGATTTGTGACACGATAACTAGTGTTTTGTAAGACAAATAATAGAACCTCATACTTTTGTGGTAGCAGTGGATATACAGAAAAAATTTAGAATCAGCAATAATTTTGAAAATGGAACCAAGTGCATTTGCTGAGGAACCAGATACAGGTGATGAGAGAGGTAACTGTCTCTAATGATTTATAGGCTGTGGGGCTGACTGAACCATAGTGTAAATGGAAGTGTCATGTTTAATGAAAGGTAGAATAGGAAATGATGTGTCCTGGTTTGTTTGGCTATATCATGGTGAGTTATATTACAGAAATGTAATTGGAATAGTTTAAGTAGACGCCTGGGTGTGGAAGTCAGGCAAGACATTTTTAAAAGAAAAATTGCAACAAACTGAGTTAAGATGGATTTTATTCAAGACTTAGAAGAGAGGTCAGCACTACTTGCACAAGGAGAGAGAGATTGAATTCAGCTCCATTGAAATAAACACTGGAGTCAACGGGTGAAAATGTACTGGAGCACATTAGAAGAGAGGATGGCAAATGTGATTAAGATGTCTGTATTTGCTATTTGATGTGCTTGTGGAAGTTCTTCCTCTATCCAACACTCCCACAGAGACAGGGAGACAGAGACCCTATTTCTGGGTGGTTACAATTTAAAGGGTGACTCCCAGTTCCTTAAAAAAGATATTTCAGGTTGTAAAACTGGCAAGAGGCTAGAAGAAATTTTGCATTTTTAAGAGGCAAAGAACAAATTTCTAACTGCACATTTTCCAAGGTAAATGGTCTAAGACAAGTAAGGCAGAAAGAAATGGGTCTGAAGTTCATTTAGTTTAGCAAAGGAGAATATTAGGCTGCCTTAGTCACATCCCAATTTTATGATAGTAATGTCTCAATATTGTGATTATTTTTCAAAATTACCTGAATAAAGGAGGAAAGGCATTTTTGGCTCATAATTTCAGCAGATGTTCAATCTGTGGTTGGCTTGCTCAAAACAGAAACACCATGGTGAAGGTCAGGAAGGAGGAAACTTGCTGAATTCCTAGAAAACAGAAACCAGAAAGAAGGGAGGAGGAGGGAGGAGGGGGAGAGAAGGAGGGAGGGAGGGAGAGAGGGAGGGAGAGAGGGAGAGGGAGAGGGGGAGGGAGGGAGGGAGGGAGGGAGGGAGGGAGAGAGAGAGAGAGAGAGAGAGAGAGAGAGAGAGAGAGAGAGAGAGAGAAATATATTTCTCCCAGAGCATGTCTCCAACGATATACTTCCTCTAGCTAAGTTCTAGTTTGTTAGCAGACAGAGTATTGTCCTTGATTCTTACTTCTCAAAAGGTTTCAGATTGAAAACATGTGAAGGTAAGCATAAGAGATTTATTGGGCAAAGGAGATGCAAAGGAGATGAAGAGTTTTGGAAGAAAATTATGGTAAGATGAGAGTTTATGCTCCAGAAACGTTTTCTGGTGCAATTGTATTTCCTTGGAGGGGAAACCAGATATGCTATGGCCAACGTGGTTAGTTTTATTCAGTCTAGAAACCTTCTTCCTCTTTTATATGTATTTAGAGATATCACTATCTCTTATAAACTTAAGAAAGTGATATCTTTCTGTGAAGGAGGTGGCTTATGAATGGGATTTTCTGTTGACTGGAGTGGAGTGACCTTTTTTCAGTCTTAATGGAGAGAGCCCTAATCCTTCATGTTCCCCCTTGCTCTGTCTAGCTACATTGTCATAAACTTTTAGTGGTTTATGAAGAGTCCAGATCCTGATATTAACAGAGATGAATCCTATATTCATGATGCCAGTCTCATTATGCCTTCCAAATTCTAGAAATTATACATAATTGCGTCTCTTTAATCTCCACATACCTATCTCAAATTTAAACTTTCAAAGTTCCAAACTGAATATCTAATCAACACACACCAAATCTGATGTTCTCTAAGCAAAAGTAATATGCCCTACTGCTAAGTCAGATAACTTCATAAAATCATCCTAGATTCTTCTTTTTCTTTCCTATTCTACATCTAAAATCTTGAGGTTTTTAAAGTCACTCCCAGAATTGGGATTATATGCTTTACTCACACCATTGATTTTCTGATCCAAGATCTTATCCTCTCTTTTCTGGGTGAAAACAGTTTTGTCATAGCTGTTCTTTCTTCTCCCTGTATCTTCTGATAGTCTACACAAGAACATGACAACTATGTCAGATTTCTCAGTCATCTGCCCCAGATCCTTCAATGGCTTCATTTTCAACTCTCAGTAAAAGCCAAAAGTTGTAAAATGCCTGCAAGGTTATAAATTATTTGTCTTTTTTAGCTTTCTGATCTTATCTCCTGGTACTCACTTTTGATGTTAATATTCTATCTATAGCATCTTCATAGTTGTTTCACAAGAAAGCCAGGTACTCTCCTGCCTCAGAAGTTTTGAACTCTCTGTACTAGTTGTTTAGCTTCCAGCTATCCACATAGCTATTCTCTTTTTTGGGGGGCTCTACTTCAACACGGTCTGATAAGTGGGACCTTCCTTAATTCCTATGTAAAATAGCAATTCAAACTTACCTTCAGAAGTGTTTTCCTTCCTTCCACACTTTATTTTTTCCCATTATATTTCTACCACCTGGTAAAAATAGTCTACTTTATTATTTAATTGCCTACCTTCTACCTTGCATCCTTGCTGTTAAAGTATATAATTCTTGAAAGCAAAAATGATAAATTCCTTTCGTTCATTATAGTAACCCCCCAGCATGAGGGGAAAGGCCTGAGTCTATAGTGGATGTGTGCAAAGTATCTATAGAATGACTGAAGGGAATGCAGATAGGCTGAGATTTATGGCTGCTGAATGTTATTTTTATTATCTTATGTTCATTGCTTCTTCAATTATATTTTTCTTCATTACTGTATAAAACTGTGTCCTGACCTCAGTTAAGATGTTCTCCTCTTCTATTTTAGGCATGATACATTATCTTCTCTCAGCCACTCAAAATGTTTCAGCCTAAAATACCAAACAACTAGTCTATATTGGACAGCTATCAGGCAATTAGCACTGCTTATAAACAGAATTCTTATTTAAAATGGAAAGAAAGTTTCATAAAATAAGTCAAAATTCTATAGTTTCATAATATAATTTGTGTCATGTCAGTTATTAAAACCTTCTTGCATTGCACCAGAGAAATGTATGGGATGGCCCTGCCTCCATAGTTTCATTTTGTTCTCATCCTTGCTTTCTGCTAGGCTGCAGGTACATGTGATCTGTGCAGTTTCACTGAGCTCAACTTTTAATATATCACGCATATGGTTTAGTGCTATACTGTTACTGTCTAGAAATTCTCAATAATTTTTGATCAGGAGGTCCTACAACTCATTTTTCACAGGGTGTCAAAAATTAACAAAGCTGGTTTTGCTCTCTGCTCCTACTTAGAGAATTTTCAGGTAAGATAACACATGTAAAAGATTAATTTAACAAAAAAGGATGACTTTCTATTTCTGAAACTAAGAAAAATTATGAAGCCATTACCTTAGGAAAAATGTTCATGTAAATATAATTAGAGCAGGAGAATAATAAGATAAAATGGAGATCTTACCAGGTGATGAGATTAACTGAGATGTATGGAACTTCTCAAAATTTGAAATTAACATTCTTCATAAATATCACATCTTGAGTTCCCATTAGGTGGAAAGGGAAGTATTTTCAGATGATTAAAATGAGGCACAGAGCAAATAAATTATACACATTCCAAGGAAGCATTAACTCATAGGTTTCAAACTAAGAAAGAACACAAGAAATAAAAGGAAACATCATTGTTCTTTAAACTTCAGTGTACAATTCAAGCTTTCCTATTTTTAATATTTTTTCAGATAGAAAATACTCTTTTCCATTAGTTATATTTTTTCATAAACATAGGTTTTACTAATAGTTAATATAGTAAATATATCAATACATGTTATTTATAAATTTGGAGATCTATTGAACTAACTCATTCAAAATATATACTCAATTGATAAAAAAAAACTTGATTTTTCCTTTTAATGGACAACACATAGTAGTGTTATGTTGTAATATTACATATAATTAGCACATAGTGATTTTGTTAATATTAAATTGTTTTTTATTATCTCTGTATAGCTATAGAAGAAGAAACATGAGAAATACTACAATATGTTTATGCTAAAATTAATTATATTTTAATATATTGCCAATTTATTTTTATATTGTCAATATTTTTAATGATTAATGAGGTCCTATGACCTTATGATCTCAGATTAATCATATGGCAAAAAAAGTTTATTATTGAAAATGTGTGTGTGTGTTACTGGGTATGGAACCCAGGGATATTGTACCTCTGAGCTACACCCCAGCCATATTTTTTATTCTTTATTTTGAAACAGGGTCTCACTAAGTTGTGGAGAAGCTCACTAAGTAGCTGAGGCTGCCTGTGAAGCTGTGATCCTCCAGTCTCAGTCTCCCAAGTACTGGGATTAAAAGCATGCCCCACTATGCCCAACCTCTCTTCTCTTTTTAATTGTCTCACTAGATCCTTTTGCCTACTCTTTAAAAAAAAAAAAAGTTTAACTAAAGTAACTTACAACTTACTGGAAGGGCATGGTAAAGAAGAAGCATGTTTTATTCATGTGCCAGGCTGCTATTTCTTAGCAATGCAAATAAAACTGCATGTGAGCAGAGCAGCTGCTTTTGGAGCACTGCCTGTCCTGGTCTGCTGCGGGAACACAGCTGGAGAAATGTGCAGAGCATTTTCATCTTTAAATCAAGCACAAACCAGGAAGGCGCTTAGTAATACATATGTAATACCATTACTATTGAAAAGCAGCATTTCTGTTCTCTCTCTTTTCTGACACCATTTTAAGGTATGCCCCAATGGTTCTTTAAAGGAAATTTATAAAATACATAACTATTTTATGCCATTTGATTTTGAATTTCTTTATTTAATTCAAAACTCTATTTTCCCTTGCCTCTATTTTCTCCTTTCTCTCTCCCTACCTCTGTTTCTTCTTGTGCTCCTAAATGTGTTCCTTTAGCAGCTGCCAGGTGTTAGGCTCTACTCAAGGCACTGAGGATAATATTATTAACAGGTGAAATCAGTACCGAACAGTTAGTTACCAAAAGCTGCATCTTTTAAAGCCATGATATGATCTACAAACAGACCTTTCAAATGAAAGGCAAAGGGAAATTTACAAGATAAAAAATTCCAACAGCACCAATGACAGACAGAAAAGGCAAAGAGAACAGGGGCGTGTGGGGAGAGAGAGGAAAGATGAGAGCAGAAAGAAGACAAGAA
>NC_137791.1:59345959-59423459 GCF_963383645.1 Muscardinus avellanarius | reverse complement strand
GGTGCTGGGATTACAAGCATGTGCCACCACGCCAAGCTCTTTGCTGTTCTTCATGTGGTCAAGACGAAGCACATCTGCATGGGGCTACAGATGGAAGGCCAACTGGAAAGGTTTTCTCAAGCCCCACAGTTCAAAAATTTTTATTTGGTTCCTATATGGAGCCATGATTGCTCTCATGCCTGATTTAAGGGATCTAGCTGCATAAACTAAAACCTTCATTTTAAATCATATTATTATTTTTTCTGACCTGGTAAGCACCCCACACTAAATCATAGTGTCAGGCTATCTGGCATGACCCAAGGCCCCTAGGAAAACACTCTAATCTAACATGACATTCCCCAGGTCTAGAGATCTTCTTCCAGAACCTAAGGGTAAAGCCCATATCTCATGTTGAGAACTGTTAAATTATTTATTACAAAAGCCTCAAGGATCTATTGAGCCAACAAAATTTCTTGACTACTTACCAGAAAGATTTACAAAGTTTTAATTCATCACTAATCACAATAATATCCATTACATTCAGAATAAGAATACCTTATGCAGGGTTTTAGTTGCCACACACTAGGAAGAGAGAAACCAAGAGGGTGGAAAACAGCCTAAGAATTGCACGTGATTTATTCATCTATTTTACATTTGTTTAGTGCAGGCTCCACATTATATTTTATTTTCTATTTCTTCTCTCTATCCCACTGCACACCAAAGATTGCAAATAACTCAGTCCAATGTTTCAACAGAAGAGATCATCAGAGCAGTGTGTACACAGGATCTTAAGCCCAACTTGGAACATAATGAAAACTATGATTTATTCTTGTCTCACAGTCTCTTTACAAAATGTATTCAGTGGGAATTTTCTTCTACTACCCCTCCATGAAAACCTGGCAGCCCCATGCCTTTGTGGCTTAGTCTTTGATAGTATACATTCTTGCAGTCATTTTTAGAACTAATATAACCATGCAGTAAATAAATCTCTAGTACAAGACTATGTAAAAAAGTCATAATGTCAGTTATTTGTCCCCTCTAGCCTAAGATTTTCTTTTTTTTTTTTAATCTCTATTCCTGTCATGTAACATCTGGCTTCTCTTCTAGTGAGCAAGTGAGACAGAAGAGGCCCAAACAGAAGCATTAGGCCAAAACCTAATCTCAGGAATTAAGTCCCAGTGATGCTACAGAATTCTAAACACTAGAAGTGAGTTGTACTAGCACAGTCTTAAGGGGAGGGAATGATATAAGAACATGAACCCTGGGAGGTGAAGATAGCCGGAGGCCAAACATTTCCTATCTACCATACTCTTTCTAGGCCAGAAGCTGGTTTTATGGACTTTTAGGAAATTCCTGGGCTGGAGACTCTTCACCTAAGGTTACCTTGACTAATCAGTGAATCTGTATTCCAAGTGGTCATTTGGAGTCCCTTTTGGCCATTCAGTCAAGGGTTCCTAATAGCCATAGGATCTAAAATAACCTCTTTTCTCTCTCCCCTCAACCAATGATAGCAGCACAGACTGACCCAGCAGACTAATTGTTCACCATATATGCTATTAAGGATAGGCATTTAAATACCATAAATAATTTAGTGTAGATCTCCCACATCCCTGCTGCTTGTTTTTGTGCTTGCTACTTTTAATTCTCTTGGTAAAGCAATTCTTTATTTCCAAACAAACAAGCAAAGCCATCTACTGCATTATAGTGCAGAAACAAAAACACAGGAAAGTCTATGTATATGTGTATGCATAGAAATAAACATTTAAAATTTTATTACTGCCTTTAGGGGGGAATGGTTTTCCTTATTATTTTTTGTAATAGTCATTAAAGGTCAGGACCTTACACAATAAAGTTATAAAAATATGGCAAACATAGCTTTCAGATTCCATTAGTTATCACCAAAATCAAGTAGAATCTACTATTCTTTAATCATTATTAAAAAGAATTCTGTCGTATTTTATCAGTAATACTGGATTGTTGGAAATTCCTACAGTCCATTAGGCTCTTATTATTTTGCAGTGGTATTACAGTTGAACATTTACGTGAATGGACACAAAATCATACTAAAATTATGTTAAATAGTTGTGGAAATTGAAAGAACATATAGGCAGGCGTGGTGGCACAGGCTTATAATCCCAAAATTCAGGAGGCCGAGACTGGAGGATCTTGGTTCGCTGACAGCCTAAGCTACTTAGTGAGATCCTTTCTCAAAATAAAGAATGAAAATAGGGGAGGGGGTGTAGCTCAGAGGTCAAATGTCCCTGGGGTCCATCCCCAGACCCACAAAAATATAAAATAAAAATAAAAGACAAATAGCTCTTATTTACATAAGGGAATTAGTTATTTCTTTGTTTTAGTGCAATAGTGTGTGTGTGTGTGTGTGTGTGTGTGTGTGTGTGTGTGTGTGTGTGATGCTAGGGAGTGAGCCCAGGGCCATTTTATATCTTAACTACACCCTCAACTCTTTTTATTTTTTATTTGAAACAAGATCTTGCTGAGGTTGGTTTTGAACCAGTGATCCTCCTGTCTCAGCCTTCCAAGTACAAGGATTACAGGCATGCGCCAACACACCCAGCTAGTGTAATACATGATAATAGAAGATAAATTTTACTGACTTGATTAACAAGATAGCAATGAGAAAATAATTAGCAGTAAGCAAGGCACAAATCTCCACTTCCATAAATTGTTTGTTCTTAGCTGGATTGTTGGTCTAGCATTTAAAAATCTCTTGAGTGTTTCTTGTTTCTTGTTTTTTTTCACACAAAAAGAAAATTTAGATGGATTCTCAAATTCAAAATCATCACTCACAATCATCAATTAAAAAATACAAATCTCAGTTTAATTTATTTAAGTAGAAATGGAAAAAACTAGAGGTTGATGACATCTAAATTCTCAACCAATACAAGATTCTGTAATTAATATGCCATTTCTTGAGATAGAAGAACAAAAGCAATATAATCATGTAATTTAATGAGAAGGTCATTGGCAATTAAAGCAAAAACTAATAAATATAAGGGGTTTTGAATGATTAAAATAGATTTGAAAAGTAATTAAGAACTAAGATACTGACAGAAATTTTGGAATTTGAATTTGGTCTTGAAGTTTAGGAAGATTTTAGTGCTCAGACTTGTGATTTAGAAATAGTGTTTTTTTTTTTTTCCTGTCCCTGCCTCTACCTCACAAAAATGTAAAGGGTACATGATTATAATCAATAGGAACAATTAAATCCAAACATCAGAATGGATGTTAACTTAATTTTATACTGATTAACTATGATGGCTTAAGTCTTTGTGTATTTTTACTTGTTCAATGAGTCAGCTTGTAAATTTTAACAACAAAAATTCCTATCAGTATTATGTTAAATGAGTACTTGAAATATTGCAAGTAATTATGTATGAAATGTTAACTGTATTTTATAGTTTATTTCTTTTTTGAAAGTATTTTTATAAATTTTAAGTAATTTTTGAGATTGATAGAGTTAAAAAGGGCTATATGTATCCTATCTTCAAAAGTTTTATTACAAATTTTATTTTTCTCATTAACTTACTAGAATTTTCAGTGAGAGATATCTATGGATCAGAAACTTGGAACTTTATAATACAAATAAAAATGATTATAAAATTAAGATTGTAAATCAATTTCACATAATAAACCCCATATGTGTGATATAATAGGTAATTTTTAGTGTTTAAATGTATGAATAAGATATTATTTTTAAAGAAATTGAGTGTGATGATACCTTGATACATTCAAGGTAGTTAAAATTATTAACCTGATTTTATTTTTAGCATAATGAAAGTACATCTTTTAGTGGAGGAATCAAGTTAGCTTTTCATAACTGGTATATATATCAAACTATAAATACAATATACATTTTTGGTGACTAGTATATAAATTGAAGTATAAATATACTGTTTGGAATAACTTAAAGAACAAATCCTAGCTTGTTTTCTTGTGATTCTCTTATGGTTCTTAAGGGGGAATCAGTTTCAGAATGGCACACATATCCTTTAAAAAAAACATTCCAATTTTGCACTTGTTAATATTATTAATTAGATAAGTCAAATGTCACCGGCGTATGAGCTTTTCTATCTCTAGAAGATGACATTGCAAATTTCTGATTTAACTTATTAGTCTCTTAATTTCTAGTTGAACTCATGTAAGGAGAATTTTATTTGTAAAGTTAATTTGTAATCTGTAATTCTTAGAATCTGTAATTCTTAACCTGCTATGTACAAACTAGCATAGCTAAATCATATTCTAAATGATAGCAATGTGAATGGCATTAGACTACCTTTGTATTTGTTTTCATCAAATTGTTACTGTTCTCAAAACAGTATGAAAAATATGGAAAATCATATTTTACCTCCAGGCCAATTTTTTTTTAACAAGGTCTCACTAAGTTTCGGAGGACTTCACTATTTGAGGCTGGCCGTGAACCTGCAATCCTCCTGTCTCAGCCTCTCAAGTACTGGGTTTAGAGGCATGTGCCACCATGCCTGGCTGCAGTAATGGATTATTTGAGTTGATATTTCTACTATCAAATATTCTGATGTGTGAAGTGTTATACTGAGCAGAAATTTAGCTTCTGTATGGAACTGTAGATTGGAGATTCTTCATGCAGAGAAACTCTACTTTAAATATTTTTTCTAGTTTAAATATCTTGGTAAGTTAACTCTACCATACATTTCTAAGATGTTTTATAATCAAAGTACAATTAAAGGGATAATTTATAAGCAGCTTAAAAATTCTGGATATTCTATTGTTTAACAAATTTTATAATTTTTTAAACTTCAAATTTGATATGAATTTAAAACATAAATATGGAGGTTTTATAAATCATTTAAGAAAAACATATCGAATAAATAAAGACACATTTAGCCATGTGTAGTAGCCCGCACTTGTAATCTCATTACATGGGAGGATTGGGAGGATCACAGATTTGCAGACAGCCTCAACTATTAGTGAAGCCCTCCACAACTTAATGAGACCCTGTCTCAAAATAAAGAATAACAGAACTGGGAGTGTAGCTCAGAGTAGAATGCCCCTGAATTCAGTCCTTAGTGCCATAAGTAAAGGAACGTTTAATTAGATATTAGGAACAATATTATAATAAAATACAAGAATATATATTTTATAGAATTTAAGAATATAGATAACACATAAAAGATAATTGAAAAGTAAATTAGAAATCTTAATTTCTTTAGAAACGAGAGAAATATGCAGAAATTTTTGTGTTTAAAACTTTTTGTAGCCGGGCATGGTGGCGCACGCTTGTAATCCCAGTGCTTGGGAGGCTGAGACAGGAGGATCGCACAGGTTCAAAGCCAGCTTCAGCTACTTAGTGAGGCTCTCAGCAACTTAGTGAGACCCTGTTTCCAAATAAGTATAAAATAGGTCTGGGAATATAGCCCAGATGTAGAAAAGCCCCTGGGTTCCACCCTCAGTACAACCAAATAATAATAATAATAATAATAATAATAATAATAATAATAATAAAACTTTTTATATATTTTCCATATTTTCCATACCTTTCTCTTCTTTGGATAGAGAAAACTGTCCAAATTTTTATCATATATAGAAAGCATATATAGCATAAGTTTATTAGGAAAATATGTGTATTTATTTATCAAGTAATTTGCAATGGCTTGTATTTGTCATGAAGAATCAGTAGAGTCACATTTCCAGCAACTACTCTTATCCTATTAAGACCTTCTATGAACAAACCATTGATAGGTTCCCATGGAGATTGAGAAGTAACTTCATATTTATCCTAAGATTACATTAGATGTTAGACAAATAGCCACTCTTGGAGAAAGCCATTCATGGTCAACCAAGAGGCCATTGTTAGTGTTGAAATAATGCAGTCACGAGATTATGAAGGTCTGTACTTTAGCTGCAAAACTAGAAAGCAAAGGACATAGAGGATAGAGAAAAGAAGCAGTAGTTCTGAGTGTCCAATAACAATAAAACATCTATTTCAACAGACAATAGCTTTCTATTGGGCAAGATGTCAAGGTCTGTTAAAAAAAAACAAGGTTAGCTGGAGTAATAGACTGAGTATAATGACTGAGGTTCTTTTATACCAATTTCCTGAAAATGTGTTATGGATTAGCCATTAGGTATTTTTGGGGGACTTTTAAGATCATTCAAAAATCAAACTGCAGTGTATGAAGCCCAGAGTTAAATGATTTTTAAAGTTTGTTCTTTACTTTTTAAATTTGTATCATATGTTAGCTACAATTAACATACAGATTAAAAGAGGTAGTTTCTGCCTGCAATAAACTTAGCTTGTAGGGTGTACAACATACCGTACAAAAGCATTTCATGAAGGCAGCATGTAGGAACAAGTAAAGAGCACATCAGTCAGTCTGAGATGGTGGGACAGGTTTATAATAATGCCGGAATTCTCTCTGAAACAAGTATTACAAATCAATACAAATAAACCTCTGAATTAT
Source organism: Muscardinus avellanarius (assembly GCF_963383645.1). Taxonomy (NCBI): domain Eukaryota; kingdom Metazoa; phylum Chordata; class Mammalia; order Rodentia; family Gliridae; genus Muscardinus; species Muscardinus avellanarius. The sequence goes on along the minus strand of NC_137791.1, from coordinate 59,417,022 downwards.
GGGGTCCAAGAGTATTTACTCCAGTAAAGACAAAAACAGGTACACGGAACACAGAAGAAGCTTATGTAAAAGCAGGGAATACAAATGGGGGGGGGGTGGCCCAGTGGTAGAGTGCTTGTTTATCTTGCATTTTAAGACCTTGGGTTCAAGCCCCAGCACCAAGATAAAACAAAACAGCACAAAACAAAAACCAAGCATGGTGTATTTTCAGAGAGATAAAATTTAAAATGAGAACTGATGACTAAAAAACACACATGTTGCTGACATATGCTCATCCTAAGTACATGAGTGATAGAAAATCCTTCCATTTCTCATCTTAGTTAATTGTTAGCTTATGAGAGAAGGAAACATTTCATGACAAAGAAATAGAGTGAGCCGGGCGTGGTGGCGCACGCTTGTAATCCCCACGCTTGGGAGGCGGAGACAGGAGTATCTTGCAGGTTTGAAGCCAGCCTAAGGGACCCTGTTTCCAAAAATAAAAAATAGGTCTGGGAGTGTAGCCCGGAGGTAGAAGGGCTTCCAGGAATCCCAGTACAATAATAATAATAATAATAATAATAATAATAATAATAATAATAATAATAATAATTAAAAAGAAATAGAGTGACCATTTGAGAGAAATATTCTTCTTAATTTCCAGAGTTATTTTGATAACTTCACAAAACCTATAGGTGATTCTCTACCTTAATAGTCCTCAGGACTTGGCTTCCAAAATGAGCCCTTTAATTTTGAGATGGACAAAGCCTTGCAGAGAATATAAAGTGTCTGAACTTGGTCCCATCACTTCATATGTTGCTAGTCACTGCACATCTTCAAGAACAGAAACTTAGAAATAAACTTTTGTATATCTATGGAGTATATTAAACAACTTGTATATTATATTTGAAAGAAAAGAGCTGCAGATGAAGTAAAACCTCTAGTTAAGAAAACATCATTTTTCTTACCAAAAAGACTCAGCTAAAGGTCACTATTGCCCTTTAGGTATGGAAAGAAGACTTGTCAGGACCTGTTTCAAATATAGGAAAGAGGTGGTGCATGCCTGTAATTCCACTATTTAGGAGGCTGAGACAGGAGGAATACAGGTTTGAGGACAGCCTCAGCAAGTAGTGAGACTCTCATTAACCAGTGAAAGCCAGTTGCCAAATAATAAATAAAATAATGCTGGGTGTGTAGCTTGCAGGTAGAGTGCCTCTGGGTTCAATCCCCAGCACCACGAGAGTAAATTTTATATATATATATATATTATATATATTATTATATATATATAAAATTATATATAATACTATATAAAATATAGAGACATGTATTTTATATTACATATATATATAAAGAAGTCTTTCAAAAGGTATGTACAATAGGCATCATAAAAATAAATAATAAAACTCATCGTTGATGAATCTAAAGGGATACTGGTTTTGCTTCATCTGTATTTATATTGAAAAAAATCAAAGAGAAAATTGAAGATTTTCTTGTCAATGTTGCTTAAGCATCTTTAAGCTTGCTGCTAGTTAATTAACACATTGTTCCTTTTACATAGTTTTCTTTTGCTCAGTATAATTTCTGCACTTTTCCAAGATGCCCTAGTGACCATTTAAGCATATTCAAGAAACAATCATGTAGATGATTACCTTGTGGCCTGAAAAAGAATATGTGAAATTTATGTGTGCTCCAGGACATTTCTGATCACTGAAAGATATTAAGATCATGGAGTTGGAAGATGAAGCATATATCCTAAAATTAGTAATACTTGCTTTTTGGGCACCAATTATGTCCTCAGAATACTTAGAAAAAGAGTTCTAATTAAGTAAATGCTAAAACCAGTTGAGAAAAAATAGCTAATCATTTTAGAAAATTTACTTACTTGCTTTGTAGTTATTGAGAAACTATGTTGTATCCAGTACCCTATGTTATCTTTTTTCTCTAGGCTATGAAAAATGTGACAATACTGATATTTCTGTGATGCTACTGTTCATCAGGCACTTTACACAGTTAGATAAAATCTGAAAGAGTGGAGGCCTTGACTATGTCTAATTCTACTACACATGTATAGATATCTGTCATATTCTAAGGCTCCATGGGCAGCCCACAGCAATACCTAAAACTAATATGGTGACTGTGGTGTTACAGACTTCTATCTAGTCATCATTGTCCATGTTTCCTCTTTGTCTTTATTTATTTAGTTGGCTTCTACTGCCTTTTAGTAGCCTGGTACATCTGTTCCTGTGGTGTTGGTCTAGTGTCTCTGAGTTTTGTGAGTTGACTTTCCCATTGTATGACAACTGCTCAAAACTTCCATTTATTGACTTATTTTTACCTTGAGATCTGCTACTGTGAAATATGCACATTACAGGGTCATTCTCATTTCTCTTTCCAGCCTTATACATCAAGATGGCATTTATAAATGACATTGTCTCATCAACTTAAAAACTTAAAACTTTGTTTTAATTCCAGCATTTGGGAGGCTGAGACAGGAGGATCGTGGTTTGCAGACAGTCTCAGCTACTTAGTGAGGCCCTTTGCAATTCAGTGATATTGTTTCAAAATAAAGAATAAAAGAATAGGGCTGGGGGTGTCACTTAGAGGTAGAATGCCCCTTGGTTCCATCTCCAGTATCGCACACACACACACACAAAAAAAAAAAAACCCTTAAATTTTGTACTTTTCTCTTTTATTTTTCCAGTTCCAATAGAGATGTGGTTATATAAACTTTCTGAAGTAATGAAAGCCATTAAAATGAACTCTGTGTCTTGAAAAATTATTTCCTATGGCCAAGTAGGTCTGCCCCAATGTCTTAAAATGTAGTATGATATCAGTACAGTTAAGAGTCGTTTGAGTAGAACAGGCTTAATCCCTTGATAGCTTAGAAACATGTGTTTTAATTGATAAAAATGGATATGACATAAACACAAATAGAATGCTCGGAAGTCTTAAAGAATGTAAAGAAGTGAATAGAAACACACTACACATTTGTTGTATATTTGAATCCACATAGTAAACAATCAATGCCATGAACTTTACATAAGTAAATCATATTTACCTGGAATTGTCAACTGTCCCAATAATAGTTCCAGTTTCATGCATGTTCTTTCTCTTTCTCTCATAATATTACATCTTCTGAACCTTTAAACCATGACCAATGATAACCAATAAAAACCTCTGTCAGTCATTCTTAGGCATCTAGCTTTTGTAATAAAAAATGCCAGGATTCTCCAATGAATTTATTTTAAAGTTCACATTTTTCTTTTACCTAAAGGGCAGTGTAGAATGAGAAAAATCATGAAAGACTCAAAGATAAAAATAAGAATGTTGAAGGAATTTCAACAGATGAGTCTCACAGCCATCCTAGCCACCTGACACAAACTCTGTGTGCGTGTGTGTGTATGTGTGAAGTTTATAAAGTTTACGGTAACTCGTTTAAATATTTTAAAACTCAATTTTATAAATTATATTTAGAATCTCTTATAATATCTGATGGGATATTTTATAAATTGCTCTTTGTTCATGTTTTAATCATAGTTTAGAATAAGGTGCTATTTTCAGTAAGATCAAACCACTGATATTCTTCTCTCTTCCTGTGAGTAAACACCTCCCCATGTCCCTAGGTCTACCTTCCATTGACAATTGTTACTTCTGAATCAGATGTTTTTAGAATGAAGTTATTTAGCTTTGCTTATATTCCTTAAGGCTTGCAATGGATTCTATTAAAAATTAGTTGTTTAGCCAGGCATGTTGGCACATGCTTGTAATCTCAGCATTGAGGAGGCTGAAACAGAAGTATTGCAGTTTGAGGACAGCCTCAGCTGCTACTTAGTGAGGCCCTTTGCAACTCATTGAGACCCTGTTTCAAAATAAAAAATAAAAAATAGATCTGGGGGTGTAGTTTGGAGGTAGTATGCTGTTGGACTATCCCCAGTACTGCCAAAAAAAAAAAAAAGAAAAGTTGTTTAATTATAGTAAATATACATGAAAAATATCCCTAAGTCCATTTATATAATATGTATATATTTATAGATGAAAATGTAATGTATATACAAATGATTGAATAAATTAATAAGGGAAGAGTAAAGACAAATTTCCTGAGTAGAAAAATAATGAATAATTAATGTAGCTATACCGCTGTGGATGAAAGGGAGCACATAGTGGCTTCTTTTCAAAGTCTAACATATGGAAAAGTGATGTGGGGAAGGACAGAAAACTTACAATAAAGAAACTTGACAGGCTGTATTTAGGACCAGGTGATCAAAGTGGACAGTGACAGTTCTCAATCATGTTGGTAGCATATGCACTTAATATGATACAATGAAAATGACACTCCTTCTCTTCAGACTTTCTTCAGTCTTATAAAAAAACACACCAAATTCCAGTAGTGAGTCATCCAGTGAAACATCTGAAAAATTTTCCTCAAAGCTTTCAAGGTGACATAAAAAAGAAATGTCTGGGAAAATGCCATAGAAGAGAGTAGCATAAAGACACAAAAAGCTCACTACTGAAACCTGGTACCCTGGTTGGGATTCTGCTACATAAAAAAGACATTAAATAAAAACTTTGGAGATCTAAACAAACTATGAAGTACATTTACTTATAGTGGGCCAAAATTAGTTCATTCACTAAAACAAATGTTTCATACTATTGTAAGATAATAATAGGAGAAAATGAATGTGGAAAGCACGGGAGCCCTATCCTATTCCAAATTTTCTGTAAATCTGAATCTGATTTTTAGTTTATTAACAAATAAGGATTATTTACAAAGATATTTAATTGTTTATATAGTGTTATATTTGGACTACAGTGCCTTTAGACCATCAGTTTCACTGTACTTTTGCAAGGAACAATAGCATTGCAGCTAATAATTTACTAAATCTCTCCATCTCCAAACACATATACCTCAAAAACAATCTGAATTACTGCATTTAACATATTGTCCTAAATTTAATCAATAGAGCACAATACTTATCATCACTTCAGGGTTACAGGAAAGGTGCATTCACTTTTTGTTTAGATAGTCAAGTTCTGTTCAGTGTATGTACATGATTAAAGAAACTATTTTTCTCTTTAATTTCTAACCTTAGTACACCTTATGGATGAACCCAGGATGTGTTCTGATTTATACCCTAGCTTATCCAGGTGGCTATAAAAACAAAAATCTCATCTGTCGAAGGATAAAATAATACTCTAAGACCAAAGATTTTGCTCTACTCCAGCTCAGAAGTGATGTTTTGGGAGAGAATACACCAAGGAAAGAAACAGAATAAACATTTTTAAGCTGCAAATCAGTCATCAAGTATGCTGATGCTACCTAGGCTAATACGTCACACACATCATGAGCTTTCTAGTTAGGGGTCTTTACTGACTATATCAGATGATCCTATCAGGAAGTTGGTGCTTGTAGCCAAATTTTTTTTTAATAAGTCACATGTGTCCCACTATTAGCTGGCTAGGAGCCCACGTCTGGGTGCCAGCCAGTCTGTAGTATTCTGAAAATTTGACTCATACAAAAAGCACTTCTCATCATTTCATAGGAGATGAGTTTTATCCTTCCTGCATTTAGCACTTCTCTGCTTTATAGCATAAAATGCTTTATAGCATTTAGTCTCTTTGCTTTTCCTTCTGCTTTCGAGCAAGTCTTACAATGAACCTGCAGAGCAGACCTTCTCAGTCAGTTATCTGTTCCCTGTTTTGTGGGGACAAAAAAATTCCTACCTCAGGTAAGCCATTGGCTTCTAGAAACTACAGTTATTTTGAGATAGTGCTTAAAACTTTAAGGTGACTTTGTTCAAATAGGGCTTCCTACCTCTCCTCCAACTTCCTGATGCATAAAAATACGTTTGTTTAGAAATAAAACTCAAGAATTTTTTAACATTACTTCTATAAAACGTTCCAGCTTAGAGGAGATGAGCTACACAATAAAAGACAGACAAAAGGAGAGGCAGCAAATCCTCTGACTTTTTTCCTTAAAGGAGACTTAAAACCTGCCCTTCTTCTTATAAAAATGGCAATGAGTTTATGATCTAGGCAACCTTGACATCTTCTTATCTGGAGGATAGTTTTATCTGAATGCAGTTATAAGAAAAAAATAAGAAAAGGGTTTGATTGAGAAAGCCCTGATATGACAGGAACAACCCAAACTTATTGACAAAAAATGCTAAATGTGGCCCTTTCATTTGTTAAAAGTCTGAATCTCCTTAGCAGCTGCTGGCTTCAGAGTGCATTCTAACATTGTAAAGCAGAACACATCAGGACAAAGATCTCTGTATTACAAGGTCAAGTTAAACAGAATGACATCGATAACAATAGTGAATTATGAAAGCATTCAAAGAGTGAGAACTAAGCTCCACAAAATAGTCATAATGGTTTTCTTTAAATTATACACTAAGGCAGTATATTATGTAATATTATTATTGCATTTTACAATTAGTCATATTTTTAAAGTGTAAAACTTAAACATATAATTTCAGAATAACATGTGAACAGTATTCATTTAGTTATATAATAAAAATTAGAGACCGTTTATAAACATAATATCAAAATATCTACGATGTCTGCATGCAGATTAAGCTCTCTCCAAAATAACAAGATATCACAAATTATGCCTATTTCATTTTTATTTTTGCAGCTTTTCAATAGAAGATTGACCAAGAATTTGAAACTGTTCTATAATAAATAGTGCAGCAATGAAACCTTTAGCCACAAAATTTGTTCAAAGATAAATCTTACTACCAGAATAAAATAAATGTGCATTCATTGCTATGTCACAGAAAAGAAAATATAGTACATTATCAAGAAAATGGTGAAAAGTGAGAAATATTAGTACAATTAAAATTGTATAATTAAAAACACTTTTCCAATATTTTGATTCACTAATATATGTTAATTTTAGGAAAGTTGTCTTGCTTTTTAGATAATAAGACACATGCACATATGCACAAAGATAATATTTTACAATTGTACAATTTTACCCAGTGAAGTTGGATGTTCTCACCAATTTCTTATCTTTCAGTTCACGCTCACTCTGGTAATCACCAGTAATTATTGTACTTTGTCTTCCTATATTACAATAGGTAGAATAAATTCCTATAAACATGAAAAGGCCCAGGACAAGTATCATTTGATATTAATGAGCCTACTTTTCATAAGTGCATTACATGATTTGAACAAATATTTGCACTAAATATTTTCAAGTTCTATCATCTTAATCTAGTCCTTAAAATATGTATTTGCTATTTTCTGAAAACAGAGAAGCCATTACTAGAAAACAAAATACTTCTGCATGGTCTTCATAGCTAATAGCACAAACTGGCAAAGTGCAGAATTTAGCAGTAGTAGAGGCATCTTCATTTAATACTATTGCCATATCCAGTCAACCATTAAATAAAAGTTTCTAAAATCCTGGTATCTCCCTTTATTCTTTTATTTTTAATTAAAACTGCAAAGAATCATTGACGGGAATGTCTCTTTATCCTCTTATTGCTTTTTTATAAAAAAAGAATTTACCTCCGTCTTTTATACTCCTCCTTAATCATGAATGCAAATAAAATTCAAGTGTGATCAGCAGCTGCTGAAAGAGAGCTCTGAGCAAACTGGGTTGCCATGGGAACGGTGAAGTCAGTCCTTGACCAGACAAAGAATAATACCTGGTGTGTGTGTGTGTGTGTGTGTGTGTGTGTGTGTGTGCATGCACGCACGCGCGCTCACGTGTGTGTTTAACAACAATTTACAAGGAACAAATAAAAAATATTTCAAGGATTTTTTTATCCCCTCAACTAAATTGTGCACTTTATGATACGTAAATTAAAGGTGAATGAATAAATTTAACTACTACATTAGATTCATAAGAGGTTGCTTTTTGTTTGAGAAAGGATAGTACTATCTTAGCTGAAGCCACAGGTATGAAAATGGTATTATTAGACCAGAACTGAGCACTGTAAATATTGAATGACTCCCTTTGAAAACAAATAAACAATTAACATAATTATTTGGCCTATTATAGCTGTCATTATCCTTGCCTTCACTTCTCCAACAGGCATTGCAGCATTTTAATTTTATTTTCTCCTGGGAAAGAATTATCTCCTGTTCTAAGCTTCTGGAGGAAAGTATTGTAAAGCTTTTTAAATGTTGAATACAAAGGTCAGACCACTGAGGGATTTTCAGCTGTGAGTAAGCACATTCAGAGGTAGCGCTATTTCTCATCACTCTTATTCAACAAAATGTAGTTTTAAACTGACTGGCACAAAAGTATGAATATCTTAATTTGGATGTGCAATGGCCACTGCCGGTAACAATTTGCTTAGAATCCAGCTGTTAGGCTTTACTAACATTCAGAAATAAATCTGCATCGATAAGAAAGCACAGCTCAGTTCTACAGCTTTAGTTGTTTTTCTACATTGTTAATATCTTAGAGGAGAAATATGTCCTTAATTAATAAGAAATAAAAGCAGTTGCTTTTGCTGGTAGGTAATCTAAATTTGTCTTAGGGGCATATAGACAGACAGATCATATGCCAATTACTAGAGGCATCAAGAAAGATTTTGCTTTTCCTCTCCAGTCTCCTTTGCCAAGAGACGAAGTTGCTTCCATTCTTTCCCACGTAGATCATCTCGTTCTTGGCAGGTTCTTTTCTATCAGGTACTGTCTTCATCAACTGTGTAAGAGAGGTCATTGTGATTCTTTCAGCTTTCCGGCTGAGGAAACATCAACAGAGAAAGTTCAGTGACTTGTCTAAGATCGCTGAACAAGTTATTGACAGAGGAGAAATTAGAATTTACTTCTGAAAGGAGTGACTTTCAAAGAAGGTTTTACCTTTTTTTCCTGACTTGATAACTTTTGAATTCAATATAAGGACTGACAAGGTTCCTAACTGAAGTAGAATGTAGAATGTAGAGGTAACATTCCTACGTTGTAACTTATGATGCTTTCATAGAACCATGCATTCTGTCTCAGTTAATAAAAGAAGATAGTGAATGTGCTCTTTTCCCTGGACTTTGTACTTATTTGCCCAGTTTTACTTATTCCATCATTTTAAAGTAATGTTTTTGCTCTCATAACTGCACTCCATTTCCTATCCACTCTTCTTGATCTGTCTTAAATAATCACTGCGAACACACTTGGTTCTCATTATCTCTACCTGGCAGTGGTTTTAAAGATGGCAAAGATCACAAAGTGCCGTGTGCATGTGTGTCCTTATTACTCTGAACTACATTATGAAGTGAGGCTACCATACACCAATTTTATGATGACTTAATATTTTCAGGATGATTTAAATTCTTTAGGATTACATCATTATATCAAATTATAAAAATAATTCTTAAATGTTTTAAAATTTTGGTAGTGATGGAAGTTCGATTGGCTGAATTTCTCATTCAAGTACACTTCTGTTCTATGCATCGCTATATTGGCTCCATGATGAAGCAACTCATGAAGCAATTACTAGTCCCAGTTTCTGTTCTGCAGGGTCCCAGCAGCCTGATTCCATTCTCCTCCTTGTTGCTGCAGATGGTCAGCCCTGCAGAGTCACACGCCATATGCGGGGCTGCCTTAGCAATGTGGAAAAAGCGACCACTAGATTTTTTTAAGTCTACTACCTTAAAGCAGTACTTCACAACTTCACATCATGAGTCAGGAGAAGTAGGTAACATCAGGGATGAGCTCACCTTTTAAACTTCTCCCCCTCCACTGTCTCTATAGGCACATTCCTTAGCGCTATTATGCATCACAACAGTCAATGGCAGTGGTTCTTAGCAGTGGTCCAGCCTAGCAACATCACCTGGAAATATAAAAAATGCTACTTCTCAGGCCCTTTCCCAAGGGTATTGTCTCAAAAATACTGGAGGTCAAAACCAGTTACCTGTGTATTAACACGCTCTTTTGGCAACTCTGATCCATGGCAAAATAAGAAAATAACTTTTGTGTAGCAGTTCTCAGAGACTTGTTTTGTGGTTATTCATGATGTGTGTGTGTGTGTGTGTGTGTGTGTGTGTGTGTGCGCGCACACGCGCACATGCATATTCACCAATAGTTCATTTTAGACTTTATAGATACTTTTAGACTTTTTAGATACTTTCCTTCCTCTTTAGAGGCTCAGACTTATTAGAGCTAGAACCTCTTGAAAGTGTATAAGTGAATATGAGCCTCATGATGTGCAACAGAGCATGCGGATTAAAGAAAAGGTTACTGTTTCTCAGAAAAAAAATGGGAAGCAATAGTCATATTTGTATAAAGGGAACCTCAAAATCATGTAAGCAAAACAATGGCTAAAGTTGCCTTGAGCTCATGAAACTGAAATGTCAACTATTTAATCTGCTCTACCACATTAAACCTGTATAAATTAGAGAACATTCTTTATGTAGAGAGTATTAAGAAAACTGGATAATGCTAGAAAAAGAGAAAAAACATGGGTGAATGCTTACATAACTTTTCTATTCTATCAGGATCAATTCACAGTATGTTCTGTCCTTCCAAACTGCAACAATGTAAATTTCATTTAGAAGTTTCTGGTATTACTCTTTCCGGATAATTATATGTTTCATCCTGTTACATGGAATAAAATTGTTACCATTATCCAACAGGTCTCCAAGGCTAAGTTTACTATATTTTTCTTTTATATTGTACAAAATAAATTTTTATTAGTGGTCTCAAATTTTTACCTAAAAAAGGAAGATTGGAAATCCAATCAATTCTTAAAAATTTCCTAGATAAATTCTTATTACAACTAAAGTACAATTTAAAAAACTTAGATTTAAATATCAAAGGTAGCAATAAGGAACAGTGATACATGGGTTCCAGAACAACTTCAAAAAATGGCAGGACTTTCAGCTTCCTAGAAAGGAGGAAGGGGCTCAGCTCAGAGAAAGAATGTCCTGAGTTCAATCCCTAGTATCATATACAAAAATAAACACATAGATACATAAAGGCACTGTATATTAAATTTTAATACATGCAATATCAGTTTTGTTGTGTTATCTCCTTATTTTTATTTTCTTCAATATTAACTGGTTGTATCCACTATTAATAAAGCCATTTTAGAAAAAGAAAAATACACTTTGAATATGCTAATATAATCTGTCACATTGCTTTGAAATCTAGAAGAAAAAAAAATAGTAAAAAATTAAGTTGCTTGAAAAAATTCACAAGATAATAAAATTTTAAGATCCGGAATCATGTTAAGAAGAAAACAAACCTTTCTTTCATCTTCCAAATATAATTTTTAAAAAATAAGTTAAAGAATGCTCAATTTTCTTATTCATTTCCAATTTTTAGCATCTTTTGCTAGAAAAGAAAAAGTACCTTGTATTTGTTACCTAATATTGGGATAATGATTCTAACTAAAGCTGTCTTAACATCTATGTAGCTAGGATATTTTAATGTTGTTTTATATTTTTTCATATGTTACTGGCTTTTAATATATTCTTTAATCCTTATTTACATATAAAATGCACTCACCGTTTCTGTTTTGTTTTCAGTTGAAAACTATTTCTGAAAAGTAGAACAGGGATTTGTGAATCTAGTGAGAAGGGCCGCCCGTAATCCTAGTATCCTTATTGCCCAAAGTTCTAGCCCCTCTTTCGATGGGCCAGGAGTACTGAGGGTTGGCAGTGTTGATATAACAGCACTGGTTTCCACACTACTGTTTTCATTCACAGGTGCTGTACTTACAGAGGGGGAAAAATCAAAACAAAACACAGCAACTGTTTAAATAATATATAATATATATAATATATTTAATAGGTTATCCAGTTAAAAACTGGATTAAAATTTCTTATATTTTTTCCTGCAGAGAAAAATGTAATACATGTGAGTGGCTTCACCAGACACCCTTGAAAGATTCACTCTATATTTCACATAATTTGATTAAGTGAATTAATTTCTAGTTTTATATTTTTGTCCCAGGGAGCAAGCAAACAGCAAACATATATTTTTCGGGTAATAAGATTTTAAAACATGTTTTAATTTGTTAAAAAAAAGAAATGTTATATATACATATAGTATACATGTTAAATATATATACATATTATGCACATCATACATAGATAGATAGATAGATAGAGACATTTATTGCTAGTGTTTAGCTATAGGCTGTCCCTATAGCTAATTTGCAATATAAGCTCTTTTATATGATTATGAAAGAGCCTCTATTATCCTCCTCCATCTACAATAGTCACCTTTTGAATTTGCCCTGTTAATTTACAACATGCTGCTATTTTGAATCCTGTGCTGACTTAATGATGCCATCATCTTCAGAACTCATTAAGGTCCCACATAGGTTTATATGTGTTTCAATGACATCTTTATCTCTCAGAGCAGTTTGGAAACCTGCAGGGTATAGAATTGCTGCAGATGGACCGTTATGCAAAACTGAGTATATCAAGCTTCCCTCAAACCAAAGCGGAAAATATTTCGAAACATAAAAGTCACATATGTTCTAGCCATAGATGTTGGTTTATGGAGGTCAGACCTGCACACCAGTTTTCTTTTACCAGCTTAGAGGTAGCTGACCGTGGGGATTTATTTGCAACTTTACTAGGTCTTCAAAAATAAGCATGCTATCAGTTACATGATTATAGACCTCCTGTTTTCAAAGGAGATGATGCAGAGATCAGAATCACCCAGTACTTGATTGATATAAGAACATAAATGAATGAAAATGCTTGAAGCTGAGTGGACTGAACAAAAAAAAATTGATTGAAACAGCATATCTGAAGACTCCCAGAGCCTGAAACAAGATCTTCTAAATAGAAAACTAAAAACTTTCAAATTAAACAATGAGAACAGCCACTTAGATTCTACCTCTCTTAGTTTCTAAGTACCCCTTTCCAATTACAGCTATCATATTTATTCATATTATATCATTAACTAGTAATATTTATTCATTTTCAAAGGTTCTAAATGATAGGATATACTGACATAGGAACCAAGGTGTGCCATTGTCATCCAGGATTAGTACACAGTTTACAATGGAATATGAAAACTCAGTGTATATAAAGAGCTCAAAAGCAATCTCAAGGAGGAAGGGAAAAATAGCAGGAAGTAAAGAAGATTCAATTTTATAGCTCTATGCTATTAGTTTTCAAGCAGTAGTTCTAGTTGTAGGCTCATTAGAGTAAACCAACAATAAAACACTATTATTATTATTGTTGACTACTATAAACAGCACAGCAAGCAAAGAACACAAGGAAACAGAGACCTGGAGAGAAAGCATTTTCAATCTTAGAAAAAAATATATGGGTATATCATTAGTCTGTTTCTCCACGACTTCAAACTATTGGGTAAATTTCTTTTCTAGGGTAAAATAGGGATATATAAAAGAAAGCAGGAAATCAATTGCCCTCAAATTTCCCATCTGTTGCCTAAATACTAAATCTTGCTCTGTTTTCAGAATTTTAAATTGAAATATTCTATGGAATAAACTAATTAAACTTATAACATTCTTTTCTTTTAAATTCTGCCAGATAAAACACAGGCATTTGATTCCAAATTTTTTTAAATAGAAAGTTGTTCTAGGTTTACTATACTGGACATGATTTGATAAATTTTACATTAAAATGTTTTTTGGTTTTATAAAATATTGGCAAAGAGATTAATAATGTAAATAAAACCAGGAGGTAATTATAAGAGATGTCGCTGTGTATAATTGAACAGAAACTTAGGAAGAGGCCAAGGGAAACTGGAGAAGTGATTGAGTCTGTCAAGTAAGTGAGATGGTTAATCTGATTTAAAATTGATTGGACTGTGAAACTCCTAGAAAGGGCCACCCAGTGCACTGTAGTGTTACCAAACAGAAGAGTGTCCCTGGCATAGTGCATGTTTAAGAGCATCTCTAGTATACTGACTAGTAGCCAGTTGTACCATCCCCACACCAAGTCCTGAGATTAAAAAATCTCTCCAGACGTTGCCAAATGTCTTCTGGGAAGCAAAACTGCTCCTGGATAAGAACTTCCAGACTAATTATTGAGTCAAATTATTTCCAGTTTTATGATGATTGAGTTGGACACTTAAATGTTATGAGACATGTTAAGCATAATATGTTTTAGAACCATGTGTCTGGCATATATTAGTTTGATTAAAATTTTCTGACAAGAAGAAAATTGAATTAAATACATATTCTATGCCACATATAAATATGTGTGAAAGGAACTTAATTCCATTATTAAAAAAGCTCTCAAACTTTTCTTATTCTGTCATCCAAAATAATCTGTTTGAAAAAATATCCTTAGAAGTTTGTCTGTAAATTATGACCTTATCATTACTGGTCAAAACAAGATAGCTTAGTGTATTAACATAATAATATTTATCTGTATGTTGATGTCAGTTTTTGTGCATTTATACCATTTCCATATTTAATATTTTTCACATAAAGCACAAGCTGCCCACAAACTACTCTTAATTTACTCTTCCCTAAGATAATTTCTTTCCTGCTTATAGTTTAAGATCCATAGACATCTGTGTTTAGTCAGAGCACAGCTAGCTGTTTTGATGAGGAGTTTGCTTTGGCATGAAGCTCTGTTATTTACTCGTAAACCTCTCTGTGTATGTAATTTGACAGCATTTTCAGCTCCCCAGTTAATGAGGTTAGCAGCAGCCTCTGTCCCCTGGGTTTGTCAGTTGAAGCTACCTAGATTGTCATGGCTATGTTGGCTTCATTTGATTTATTGAGGAAATACAAACAGGATCCTTCATAAAGTAAGAAAATAGAATTTCTTTCTTATCCTCTTCCTGTTATTCCCACTTTGCACAGATAGATTTCTGACTACCTGCTACACAACCACAAAACAATGTATTGGAAAAGGAGAGACCAAATAGTATTTCCTGTTTGGTGATCTAGGTATTTGGATAGAAATATTTGTTCCCCAAAGTCACAAAATTTAGGTGATAGTATTACCGGAGGATTGTAATTGCACACGGCCACAGGTACTCAGAATGAAGAAGAGGCAGGAGAGAAAAGGTCATTGTTAATTCTACAATGTATGGATATTCAAAAGACATATTTATACTCAGCAAGGCACCCACAATGTATCTGCCTTCCTTCACATGGAGCTACCTCACTGGGTAGAGACCCTATTACAACTTCCTTCTCTAGCCATAAATGCCAGGCTTATATGCAAATAGTGCTAACATGTGTGAAGTAATCTAGTTAGATTCAGAATAACCTCCAAAAATAATCTTAGATAAGAACTTCTTCCCTGGGTTAGCCTCTAGAGATAACATTAGAATGCTGATAAGGAGATCTGGTTAAGCTTGATATTACCACCTCCTAGGAGGGATTCAGCCTAGTATAGATTTGCTCTTAAACCTTTTTTTTTTCCCACAGAAACACTATTTTTATTTTATTTTATTTTAATTATACCATTATTTCTCAAACTCAAAACTTTAATAAAACATTTGCATTCATGAATACTATTTTCACATACTTTTATTGATTCATGACAACCATACATCATACTGGGGTTTAGTGTGATAGAAACATACGTGTTCATAGTTAGCACCTGGTGCATTCTCTCTCTCTCCGGACCCTTCCCTACTAACTCCCTTCTCATTCATAATACTGAAGTTGATATCGGATATAATTACTACTATTTTTTGTGCATGTGTGGTGCTTGGGATTGAACTCTGGGGCATTCTAACTCTGAGATATTACCCCAGCCCAATTTTTTATTCCTTATTTTGAAACAGGATTTCACTAAGTTGTTGAGGCTGGCAGCGAATCCAGATCCCCCTGTCTCGGCCTCCAAAATACTGGGATTATAAGTGTGCACCACCATGCCCAGCTTGAATATTATTTTTATACAGCTTTTTGGCTTAAGATTTCACCATTAAAATAACACCCAAATATTACACCTATAAATAGAAAATGTGCCTTCACATTTAAATATAAAATATGTCCTACCTATAAAGTGGAAATATAATCTGACAATATGTTAAATTACTGATAGGAATTTGGATAATTATTATAGTTTTCACATTTCCTTTACTGGTGTACTGTAGTTCTATACCATAGTGAGGTTTTTAGTGACAAATACATACATGCAGACAGCAATTGTTGTGTATTTCTGGTTACCATCCTCACTCTCCCCTACCCAAAGACAGTCTTTACAATGATAGAAAAGACTTCATATATAAATAAAAGGTTATTTGAATATTTTCCATGATCAGATCTCCCTTTTCTCTTTCCAGTCTCCCTCTCTGGACTTTTCCCCTTCCCCGCCATTCCACTGGCATCATATAATTTATCTGAAGTCTTCTTTGTTTTCCAGCTTCTTTCTAGCTTCCACATGTGATTGAAAACATAAGGTCCTTCACTTTCTGTGACTGGCTAATCCCACTGAGTATATTCTCCAGTTCCATCCATTTTCCTGAAAGTGATATGATTCTGTTCCTTTTTATGCCCAAGTAAAATTCCATTGTCCACATGTTTTTCACATTTTATATTTTCAAAATTAAAACGAAGAAGATGAAGGAGGAAGCAGTAATCTAGCAATTACAAATGAAACTGTATACTGGATGCATACAGAAAGAAAAATATATATGTACATAATCCTGTCTTTTAGGTAATATTTCTGGCTTGAAGCTGAAGGTAACAATGAATTAATTTATCATATATAATGATTAAAACTGTTTTTCACTAGCTGGATTTCCTTCGATAATATGAATGCAGTATTATGCAGATTAACACAGATGTCACACATCTTCACTCTAGTTCTTCCTGATACTATTTTAATTTATTTATACACAGGATAGTGCAACTAAAGTCTGTTAAAGGCACTGGACTCAAAAGAAAAATATTTTCATAGTACTTTTTCTAAAAAAAAAGCCTTTAGGTAGTTTCATATTCAATTCAGAATTTTGAATTCCTTTCAGGGGACTAACGTGGCCTTGACTCTATAAAAATATTCCCTTATCTCAAAAGGAAGTAGTTTTCATATCAGTGCTCCATGTTAATAGAGTGGTGGTTTTGACTTACCATCACTATCTTTAAAAGCACAAGTTACAATTCCATATATTTATCAATAAAATAAGTTTCTGGAAGAGAGTTTATCCTAAAACAAACTTTCCAGCAGTGTCGAGAATATTACTCTTCAAAATGAACAAGCCCCAAGGTAAACGCAGTGTATAAAGGCCGTTCTTATTCAAGGCTCTAGCTGACGACAGGTAATGGTTTGGCTTTCTCGCTGTCACTCCTGTAACAGCCTTCTTGTGTGATGGGAGAAACTGAGAAAACACTGCCATCCAATCCAACAGGTGGAAAGTATCTGCAACTTGGAATTGTGATGATCTCATTTGTCCCTTAATTAAAAGAGATTAACAATGAGAGGCGTACATGTTTTCACTCACAACTGATAATTAATATTATATGCCAAGGATTCTATTTCAAGGTACAATTTGATCAGTGTTAGCATGATCCTTAATGGATATTGCATGGGGAATTATGTGCAAAAGGTAAATACATGACAATAATCAAGTTTTACAATAAACTTTAGGATTGTTTATGCAGGGTAGAAGGTTGTAATTGATTTCTCCTAACTTCTTAGAAGAAAATCTCATTTTCCTTTTACCTAGACAGCCTAAATACTAATATATTTCAAATTTCTAAAGTGAAACATAAGAAATTATCTTGACTTATGCTTAGGATATGCTAATGGTTTGCTGTCAGTTGCAAAAATTGCTGATAAATGTTCATTTTTCTTCTAAATATTTTATTCCTTGGGAATAAATATATTTTGTTTTATGTGTTATATGTTTCTAAAACAAATTAATAGCTTTATTTTAAGAGCTGTGATAATTGATTACGTCTATCTTTTTTCTTTTCTTTTTCTTTTGTGTTTTTTGTGATTCTGAGGATTAAATCCATGGGCATTCTATTTCTAAGCTACAACCCCAGACCAATTTTATTTTTTATGTGGAAACAGTTGCTAAAAGCCTCACTAAGTTGCTAAGGATGGCTTTGAACTTATGATCCACTTTTTTTGGTGCATTATAATCTCACATCATAATGTAGTTGAGAGTGGCTATTTTCTAAATGAGTCTACAAGCATTACTATGACCTTTTTTCAGAGGAATAAACTGAGACTTGCAAATATTATTTATGCTACCTTTACCACTAGCGTATAAAATCCTTAAATTGAAGAAAAATACTTTATTCACAAGGCTCATACTATAGTTTCTAAATATATGTATTTAAATTCAATAGAATGTTTTTTTCAATTTCTCTATATCCCATAATGTCAGAAGGTTAAGTAACCTAAGAAATACATGTTAATCTATATTTAACATATATTAAATATAATATCATATATTAAATGACATAAAAAAGTTACAGAACCATTATACTAGAATAGTATAATGTTATCTATTCATATATTTTTCTTATATTTTTCCTACCATGGCTACACAGAACAGAATAAAATGAAGAATAACATTTTTCTTTGTAATTTTATTTTAAAATTTATTTTTGTGCTTAAAACAGTAATATAAGCTGGGTGTGGTGGCATATGTTTGTAATTCCAGTACATGGGAGGCTGAGACAAGAGGAGCACAAGTTCATGGCCATACATAGCAATTTAGTGAGGCCCTCCATAACTTAGTGAGACCCTGTTCCTAAATAAAAATAAATAAATAAATAAATAATAGGGGAGGGGTATAGTTTCGAGGTGGAATGTTTCTGGGTTTAATCCTCATTACTGCAAAAAGAAAAAAAGTAATACAAGATAGTACCACGATACCTAAAGCTTTGGAAACACAGGCTAACTTTATAAATCATAACGATAAAATTATAATTTTAGAAGTAATCTAATTTTATATCAGCACTCACTAGCTCCTTGCCAGATTTTCTAGTTAAATTCAATGCTCCAAGTACTGTCAATTACTATATTTCTCTATATACATCCAACATCCTTTTTCCAACTAGCTCTTTAACTAATGTAAAGGACAGGAGTAGGCAGCACTACACTGGAGTGATCAAAGTAGAAAGCACCCTGTAAATTACTAATTAAATGTTAGATTTAACCAAACTTGAATACCTCTTTTTTCCTGAACTAGAAAGTTTTGTTCCTCACATCTAAAACTTTAAAGGAAGTGACATTGGCATCATTTAGTAATAGCTTTCTACCACACCCTCAAATCCCATGCCACTCTTCTACATATACTAAGTGTATATTTAGAGAAATGTCATATGAATTACTTAGGGTAGTTCATTTATTATTGTAGTTATATTGTTTTAGAATTTTCTATAATGAATGAAATGGAAAAATGAGTTTATTCCAAGATGATTTTACAACTTGTTTCTAATTTAGAAATGGCAAAACTTTCTGTTGTTTGTATTATAAATAGAAATTCTACTTTGAAGAACAAATTTAATGTTTTAGGAATAGTAAATGAAACCCGGTATGGTGGCACATGCCTGTAATCCCAGTACTTGGGAGGCTGAGACAGGATCATAGTACCAAGGCCAACCTCAGCAACTTATCGAGACCTCAGCAACTTAGCAAGACCCTGGTTCAAACTAAAATAAAACATCTGGAGGTGTAGTTCAGAGTTAGAATGTTTCTGGGTCCAATTCTCAAGAGTAAATAAATAAATGAGTAAATAAATAACAAAGATTTTCACATATTTATGTGTTAATAAAAAACAGAAATATTGGCAGAAGAAAACATCTTTTTACAAGATGTGGTAATATTAGTAAATTTTAATTCTATTTTTCACTTAACTCATAATTAGAAAAAAGAACTCAAGTGGATCCTAAAAGTCATGAGAGAATATCAACCTGGTTTTTAAATTATATAAACAACTGAAATATGTTTATAAAATGATGGCATTTAAATTCTGATTTAAAAACCCAAATCATTGTGGGTCAATAAAAGTTCTTTTTCAGTAAAATAATTACTGTCTTCACAAGATGTTTCAAAGATATAGTATTTACAAGTTTGTTTATTCCCAGTGAGAGAAAATTTCAATAAAATATAATTAATTATGTTTGCTGAAACATATGATTTCATTTATTGAAGGGCCATAAAAGATGGAATATCTTTATTATTCTCAGCCATAACTTACACATAACCAAAGGCATTTTCAGCTTAGAAAACTAGCTTAATCTCTTTAGGAAAATGTCAGTAGAATTAGGCATAAAAATACAGAAAATAAACTTTCCAAAAAGTTATCTAAAATTCAGAACTAAAACATCAGTTGAATGAAATAATTTTCACAGAACTCATAGTTTTCTTTAATTAGAGCATCGGATACAAGTTTGTTTATAATAGGTAGCTAGTAATATTGATTACTAGCTACCTATTATATTGCATCAATAGTGATTCAAAATTTCCTCTACCACTCTAAACAATGTATTTTCCTCATGGTTCTGTAAGCTTCTATCTACATGTTTCCCAGCTATGTTTCTCAAATTCAAAATAGAGGCTTACATTTTCTCTTCTTATACCACCTTCTGTTAGAAAGTCCTATTTTAAAACAAAGGATAAGCCAGGCATGGTGGTGCAGGCTAGTAATAATCCCTGTACTTGGGAGGCTGAGACAGTAGGATCACAGGTTCCAAGACAATCTCAACATCTTAGTGAGGCTCTCTGCAACTTAGTGAGACCCTGGTTTAAAATAAAAGAATAGCCGGGCGTGGTGGCGCACGCTTGTAATCCCCACGCTTGGGAGGCAGAGACAGGGGCATCTCGCAGGTTCGAAGCCAGCCGCGCGTGCTGGCTTAAGAGACCCTGTTTCCAAATAAAAATGTAAAAATAGGTCTGGGAGTGTAGCCCGGAGGTAGAAGGGCTTCCAGGAACCCCAGTACACCAAAAAATAAATAAATAAATAAATAAATAAATAAATAAATAAAAGAATAAAATTAGGCTGGGAGTATAGCTCACAGGTAGAATGCCCCTGCATTCCATCCCCTGTACCAATAAATAAATAAATAAATAAATAAATAAATAAATAAATAAATTCCTATTTATGGTATTAACATACACTAAGAATTCGCTATATATCAAGCACTGCCATAAGATGTACTTACTTGATCAATTCTTAAAGGAATACTTAGTGGTATATAATCATATAAAGTGAGGAAATGAGACCCAGAGAGCTTCAGTAAATTTCCAAGACATACTGTTAAGAAGCATAAGAATCAGAATCAAACCAAGACACATTATAGTTTAGAGTACATCCATGTAACCAGACACTAGAGTTTAGATTTTATGGTCATAAACATCATTGAAATGGCATCTGTGTTATAGATTTCCTTTGTGTTATAGATTCCATAAAACCTCAACATGGAATAATACCAAGGTATATGAAGAAGAGTATCACAGTAACTTGAGGACATTTGTTTCATCTCATTACAATTTAACCTTTACTTGGTAAACAGACCATTATTTGAAGAGGATGAGAGTGATTGTAATCATTATTCCTGAATAAATATGTGCCTGGAAAAATCATTACTCAATCAGCAATTCTCTCAGCCTGAAACACAAATGACTACTTGTCCATGCAATTTATAATTCCTAGTGCTCTATGAATTTCTTCCTCTTAGGTTAATACTACAATAAACTCTTCTTTGATTGCTGCACTAGAAGCAAAACTATTATTTGTCAAGTTACCCAGGAGCCTAGAGATAGTATGCAGTTTTAAAATTATATTTCCCTTTGTTCTCTTTTGCTGAGTTGATATATTATCTTAGTCCCTTTGGGCTGCTCAAAAAAAAAAAAAAAAAAAAGCTCTATAGTGCATACAGAAGATATGTACTTACAGTTCTGAAGGCTGGGAAGTCCAAAATGAAAGTGCCAATAGATTCGGTGTCTGGCCAGGTGGCTCTCTTTACGTGTGCAGCTGGTGGTAGCTGGTGGTAGGGACAAGGAAGCTTTGTCTTCTTCTTCTTCTTTTTTTTTTTTTTTTTGTGGTACTAAGGGTGGAGCCCAGGCACTTTTCTACCTCCAGGCTATACTCCCAGAAATTTTTTATACTTTATTTGGAAACAGGGTCTCACTAAGTTGCTGAGAGCCTCACTAAGTAGCTGAGGCTGGCTTTGAACCTGTGCGATCCTCCTGTCTCAGCCTCCCAAGTGCTGGGATTACAAGCATGGGCTACCACACCCAGCTTGATTCTTTGATGATGATACTAACCTCACCAAGGTCATCTCCTTAGGTTATGAGAGTCTGCCCTGATAATGTCATTACTTCCTAACCCCACCTCTTAATATCATCATCTGGGTATATTAATTTTGAGTCACCCCCCCCATGCCATTTTGGCATGGGGCTGTATTTCTATTTTCTGTATTTCTATCTTTCTAATAAAATTATTTAAATCTTCAAAAAAAATCATCATCTGCCCATTAAATGACAACATAGGAATTGTGGGAGGGTACACAGGCCATAATACAGATGATTGTCCTGTTGTAATTCAAACTGTAAACAAGGTTATCTGATGGTGGTCTATTTTTTCTATTGTCTTTTCCAGATAAAGAGAGTGTTCAGTACTTAGATCCTTCCTCCACATGCCAAGATTCCCTGGTCCTTTCTTCTCTATTATCAACATCAAACTTTTCTTCAAGATCTACCTTATTTCTTGAAAAAAATTTCAATAACCCTAATGTACCTGATGTACATTCACAAACATATAAAAATCAATCACTAGGCCAAACATGAGAAGGAGGAAAGGGGGAGGGAATTGAGGAAGGGCTAAATAAGTGATGTTTGCATATATGCATCTACCATCTTGTACTCCATTAAGATGTATGACTACATTGCACCAAGAAAAAAAATTAACAAAAGAAAAAAATTTTTAGCCTGGATCCTGGCCCCTTGAACCCATGTAAAAATTAATTTTAAAATAGTATCCTTAGCATGGTACCGTTGCAAACGCCTGTAATCCCAATAAATTGGCTAAGACAGGATCGCAAGTTTGCAGCCAGCCTCAACATCTTAGTGAGGCCTTCTACAACTTAGTGAGACCCAGTTTGAAAATAAAAAAGGTAAAATAAAATAGGGCTGGGAGTGTAGCTCAAAGGTTGGATGCACCTGTGTTCATTCCCCATCACCACACACACACACACACACACACACACACACACACACACATGCAAAGTATCCTTGTTAAGGGATTTAATAGTCAATGTGCTTCAGCAAAAATTATTACTAGTTCAGGCTGAATTATGCATATCACATTATAGTACTAAATCACTATTTAAATCTATGAAATAATTATAAATTTAGTCATATGTATTATTTTAAAAACATACATTAACAATATTTGATTTTAATATTGGGTGGCCTAGATTCTCAATGCAACTGTAAGCTTCTAAACATATGGGCCTCTTGTACTGCACTACACTGCTTTTGTATTCTTTGGGCATGTCCTTAATCACTGAGTGAATAGTAGAATATAGACTTTAATCTCCAAATTACTGTGATCTCAAGAAACCATTTGATTAAACCTATATTTCATGATTCTTCAGTTAAAAGAGTATAATAACATGAAAAATTATAATACAAATTATAGTAAAGTATGACTTTGTTTTGTCAAAAGCTCTCTCAGATACATGCTTTAATTTGTGACTAGAAAAAAGTCTCATGAGGCAAATGGGGTATATACTGATCACTGTTTATTCCATAGGCATTTGTGGTGGTGAAAAGATGGCCCCAAAGCTTTGAAATGAAATTTTCAAACTTATGAAAAATATAGTTATGTTATTATTACTGTGGATAAAAACTTTCCTTGCAATTAAAACATCTAACTCATTAAAACAATTTCTATGAATACCATTTGTGGGAAGAGTTCAGGGTAGTATGTCAGTGTAGATGCTATCAAGTATAATACATTACAGCATTTCATGGAACAACAGAGGGAAGAGAGTTCATCATAAGAAATGCTATTTCTAGAGATTACCTTTTTGATATATAACCACATGACACCTGATTTCATCAAAATAATCTATCTCTGAAAAAGAAAAAAATTCAGTATAGTATTATGTTAGAAATTTAACTTTTTTCTATTGGGGAGGAAGATGAGAAAAAGCTGTTAAATTTAATTATTATATATTTATATATTTACATATTTATGTATGTGAATATATGCAATATAGATATACACACATGCCTACACATATACAGAACACACATTTAGAATAACATAGCTTTATTGCAAATAAATGATCCTTTTTCTGAAAGGACCTTAAATTCATACAAAGCAGTAGAAATTGTCAAAAAATTTTGTCCAAAATGCCAGAATATTTTAAAAAGCATATTATAAATGAAATCCATTATACTCTCCATTGTAAGATTACAACAGTACATTGAGTCCTTAGTAGCACTGAATCTCAACAGGGAAACAGGAAAATAAAAATGTCCTTATAATAAACCAGAGGTATATAAAACCACTTTGAAGAAATAGAAAAACTCTCAGGCCAGAGTGTAAACAATAAAGTTACAACGTGCAAAGCAGAGGAAGAGCTGCTCAATGATAGAACAAGGAGAAAATAGGAATAGATAAATGTTATTATCCTGTCTCCTGGGAGAGCTACCTTAATAAAACATTCAGTCTAATCACCCCTTTAATGCAGGAAGAAACTGAGACCCAAAGAGAAAAAGAGACTTTGCCCAAGGCACAACAGTGGCCCACACATGAAGTAGGATTAAAAATCAAGATTCTTCACTTAACACTTGAGGTCTCTAAATTCTAGAAATTAATTTATTTACTCTTGCTTTCTGTGAAAGCATTAATTTCTAAGCAATAGCAGGTGTAAATCGGGCTTGGTTGGCTGGCTTTTGGAATTTTTGCTGTTATATATTTTCATGCTGATGTTAAGGGTCAGGAAGTCTATCTTGTCAGCCTAGTATTTTGATTTTATACCTTCCCTAAGAGGAAACATTGTCTTCTGTTTAAGTGAATTGCACAGAGAACTAATGGCAAGGATTTAAGCACCAGTCTTTTCAACAGCTTGCTTAATGTTATTTAAAAACACATGCAAGAGACCACATGACTTGATAAAAAGCTATCTTTTGAAAAAGTTGTCACAAACTTTCTGCTATTCTTTTCAGGAATTATCTCCTCTCACTTCATAAATGCTGCCAGCAGAAACCAAGGTAAACATTACATAATGTTTCTGCTCTTATACACATTTTCATAGTTCTGTAAAATACATCGAAAGTTTTCCCCCCAGAAATAGAAATGTTCTAACAGTATATAAAAATACATTATTAGTAAAATTAGAATATGATAAAAAAATAACTACTCATGGCAAAAGATTACTTCCTGGCAGAGAATAAATCCAAATATATTTTCTATTATATGAAAAGTAATTTTCTTTTCTTTCTTTTTTTGGTGGTACTGGGGTTACTGGAAGCCCTTCTACCTCCGGGCTACACTCTCAGACCTATTTTTTTTTTTATATTTTTATTTAGAAACAGGGTCTCTTAAGCCAGCATGGCTGGCTTTGAACCAGCATGATCCTCCTGTCTCCGCCTGCCAAGAGTGGGGATTGCAAGCGTGCGCCCCCACACCCGGCTGAAAAGTAATTTTCAATAAATCATGAGAAGCAACAATCATTTCACTAATAATAACTGTGATGTAGCTCCTGTTGCCAACTATATGTCTTAACTCCATCAAGACAAAATCATAGATTAAATTAAATACTGAGAAAAAAATTAAAAATCATCTTAAAATCAATTAGAATGAATGTTCTACATTAGAACAATCATGTGCGTTTTCATAGTAGCTATAAAATAAATAGAATGAATAACCATTTCAGTTTACTTTATTTTTTTTTTCTGGTGCTGGTGATTGAACCCAGTGCCCTGCACACACTAGTCAAGCACATGGCCACTGAATTACATATCCATTCCTTCAGTTCATTTTAAAACCAAAACAAATTCCTCTGACCAGTTCAAAGTTGTCTAAAATTTACATTATTAAAATATTATTTTAATCAAATAAAACTGCAGGTAAAAGTAAATATTTACAAATTAAATAGGAAATAGACTACTTAATATATTACTACAGCAATATCTTCCAAAGACCATACTGTTTCTAACAATGAATTTTAAGTTTTAAACCATTACATATCATATTACATTGACACTTTAAGGAATATTTACTAAGGTCTTATACACACCAAGCACATCTGAGTTAAGGAAAACCTTTCCTCTCACAGAGCTTATATATGCTAATCCTATTACCCAAGAATATCAATATGTCCAAGTAGTGTGCTTAGGGAATGCTAAACAATGCTTTCGTTGTGAAGGACAGATTCTTCTCATTTCACTCTTCTTACTATCGTCAACTTCAATTAAGAAGCTTCTTTATCATCAGCAGTGGAACATTTTGACAAAAAATAAAACAAAAAAAGACAGTAGCAAGAAATTGAGCTAAAAAGTTTGAAAGGACATGTACAGAAAAACGAACTTGGCTAGTGTTTTGTCCATCCTAGGGATGAGACGGTGGCAATACTGCTTGTTTCATTATTTAATTACTGTGCACTCATTAAGTGTCTACAGTGCGTCTCTTATCCTAGGTTTGACACATAAAGCGTGCAAAACAGACAAAGCTACTGCTATTGTGTAGATTATAGTTTAGTGGAAAATAAAGTGAAAGCAGAGGAGCAGATATGTAAAATATCATCAGATGATAACTACTAGGGAATAAAGTCAGGCCATGAAGGAGTAGCCGGGATACTGTGGAGAGAGGGACTGCAGGGGCAGAGGATCAGTAGGAAAAAAGAACATGAAGGACTGTCTGGGTAAATACCACTCCAGACAAAGGAAATAGAAAGCAAAGTGGCTACACACACACACACACACACACACACACACACACACACACACTGATAGTAGTAGGAATTTAGGTCAGAATCATGGCCTGAAGTCAGGAGTCCATGGAGGGCATATAGGAATTGGGAGCAAGGCCCCCTGAAGAGGAGTAATTTCCCTTCATGTACCGAATAATATTATTGTCAAAAATAAAATATAAGTAAAAAAATTGCCACAGTGGTATCCAGAAGCAATGCGCTCTTTTCTAATTAGAAGTACTTAAAAGTATGTTCCAGTGTAACTAATGAACTGTGATTACGTTTATAAGGTGAAAGGTATTGTGTTTCAAAGGAAAACAACACACACACACACACACACACACACACACACACACAGGAAAAGACAATATCTAATCCAGAAAACTGGTATGTAAAGGTAATTGCAACACAATAGGTATTTTTAAAATGTTATAGAAATAATGTAGGAGTAATTAAACTTTCTCAACTTAGCTTATAAAAATGCACAATGAAAGTTATTCCCTAAAAAATGAGAAAAAGCCAAATAGTCTACAAAAATAATAATTTCTCAAGCTGGCACTTTTTCAATGTAATCAAATAATCATAATGGAAAGAAGGATAAGCTCCTTCAGGGAGAGATGGGGCACATTAACGGTCTGGCTTTTGAGAGAATGTTTAAGTAAGAGAATACTGCCTTCCACGCAGGCTGATATGAATCGCTTAGATTTTTTGTGAATTCATAAAGGCTCAGTGCGGGCCACTGTGTGTTTGGAATAGCAGATACACAGAGTTTCCCACTGATTTTCAAGCTACTGCCACCGTTCCTCAGTAAGTGTTCCTAAGAAAGTAGAGTCAATGGGAAGTCAAATAGATCTGCTCTGGGCGGTGTAGGCATGCTGCAGGTACCAGAGGGCTATAGCAGAGCAGGTGCAGACCTTTAGCTATTTATCCATCTTTTATTACCTACAAGATAGAAACCTTAAGACTTTGGGGAAGGACAAAAATCCTTTTATCCATGGGATACCTGGAAAGATTCATTGCTGCTGGCAAAGATGCCTGGGAGACAGTTGGAACCTCACCTTGTGTCCAGGATCTTTTACAAATACCAAGCAGAGTTCAGCTAATTGTATGATGTGGGAAACTTTCCCTGATGGGGTGCAATCTTCCCCTCAGGGTCCAGGTGCACAGAGCTTACCTGGGAAATAGCTGGACCAGGTCAGCAGAGGACCTAGGACCAAGTAAGGCACAACAGCATTCTATTGCTGGAGGTGGCGCCAAGACTCACAGAGGGACCCTCATTTAATACAGCAGTGAAGAAGCATCTGGAAGGTGAGAGAGAAGCAGAAATACCAAGGAAATGTCTCCAGCAACCCAGATCCCATTCTAGTACAGAGTAATAAAAACCTGTTACGAGAAGAATTTAAAGCCTGTGATGGCAACTAGAAAAAACAAACAGCAACAATCACTCCCACATAACCAGGTCAATTTATGCATAGATTGGCACATTATGCATACTAATAGCCTGACAGGAGCAGAAGGCATACCAATATATTCTAATTATTTATAGTCTCTTGAAGCAATCCATCTGAAATTTACAAGATGCACAAGAATGCAATAAACAATCCATTGTCAAAAAGTAAAGTAAGTAGCAGGAAGTGATGGCGCACACTTGTGATCCCAGTACTGGGAGGAGGAGTCAGGAGCCTTGCATGTCACTGCCAGCCTAAGCAACTTAGCAGGGCCCTCTATAATTTAGTGAGACATGTTTCATAAAAGAAAAATACAGGACTAGGGATATAGCTAAGAGGAAGAATGCCTCTGGGTTCACTTCCTAGTAATACTCACACATACAAATAAAATAACCAAAACACATTGAGTTATGTCCTAGATATTAGAACTATCAAACAGAAACTATGAAAATAACAAGGAAAAGTCAGCAAAAAGAGTAAACTGAAGCAGCAATAGAGGAAAATGTATAGGACTAAATGTCTACATTAGAAAAGAAAAAGTCTGAAATTCATGAGCATAGATTCTGCCTTGGAGAAAGAGAAAACTAAACTCAAATTAAGCAAAAGAATGAAAGTTATAAAGATCAAACTGGAAAAAAAAATAAAAATAGATAAAAATTAATAAAAACAAAAGCTTTTTCTTCGTGAAAATCAATAAATTGCTAAACCATTAGCCAGACTCATCAGGAACAAAAGAGAGATTATATAAATTACCACAAGGAGATATTATGAACCCTTTTATGCCAGTAATTTGACAATTTAAATAAAAAGGGAAAACTACTTTAAAGATATAGATTATCAAAGCTCACTCAAAAGGAAATAAACTACCTATCTATTTTTTAAAATAGATTTTTATAGTCATAACCTTTCTCACAAACAATGCCAGGCTCAGAAAATTTCATTGGTGATCTTTA
The DNA here is from genome assembly GCF_963383645.1 of Muscardinus avellanarius. Classification (NCBI taxonomy): domain Eukaryota; kingdom Metazoa; phylum Chordata; class Mammalia; order Rodentia; family Gliridae; genus Muscardinus; species Muscardinus avellanarius. Next base: position 59,387,857 of record NC_137791.1, on the reverse strand, counting down.
TCAAATAGTTTGAAAGAAATAACAATAATTGTACAAATATTAAAATAATTGCTATTTAAAAGTGTGTTTTCATTAATTATATGAGAATGATATTAATTTTACAGAAAAAAAACTTGTCATTGAAAATGAGTGACTACATTCCAATTCATTTATTAAGGCCAGTATTATCCTTGCAAGCATAGCTTAACATTTGAAACCAATTAATGCAGTTACCCAAATTCATGACTAAAAGAAAAAAATCATGATTTTCTCAATAGATGTAGAAAAAAATCTTGTGACAAAAATCTAACATGCATTTATGATTTAGGGAAAAAAGCTCCCTAATGTACATGATGAACATTCACAAACATATCAAAGGCAATCACTAAGCCAAACACCAGAAGGGAGGGGAGAGGCAATAGAGTGGGAATTGAGGAAGGGCTAAATGAGTAATGTATGCCTCTACCATCTTCTACCCCATTAAGATGTATGAATATAATTCATCAATAACAAAAAAGGAAAAAAAGGAGAAACCCCAGAAGTGAAAGTGGGGATCTAGGGGAAGATGTGGGGTGAAGGAAAATTGATGAAAGAAACACTTTCATTGATGCTATGTACTTATACAAAATGACCAGTGCCAACCTTAATATCATGTATAGGGAAGGAAGGTAGAGGGGGCTCACCAAGTCCTGTGTGCATTTATGTGTTTATCACTCTTAACTTCATTATGATGTGAGATTACAATGCACCGATAAAAATGTATTTAAAATAAAAAATTCTCAGTAACTCTCTTGAGTAAACAAGAGAATAACTCTCCTGAGTAAACAGTATCATCAGGAATAAAGCAACCATATATAGAACATGATGAAAAACATTCATAGGCTTTTTCTTAATTGTCAAAGGTTGAATGCTTTTTCCCTAAGACCAGGAAAAAGGGAAGGACAGCTGCTGTTTCCACATCTATTCAACATTGTACTGGTGGCACCAGCTAGTGAAGTAAGACATGAAAAAGAAATTAATGGAATACAGATGGAAAGAAAGAACTAAAATTGCTTTTATTTGCAGATAACATGACTGTATAAAAAAAACAGAATCAACAAATTGAAAACTGGTACAAGTTAGATTAATAAGATTTTATGATATAAAATCAAGCTACAAAAAATCTGATGTTTTTCTACATTCTAATAGTGAAAATTAAAAATCCTGCTTAGAATATAAAGATATAAAGATACTTATGAATTATTTTGAAAAAGGAAATGTAATATCTATACACTGGATATCACTTAAGTAGACACAAATAAATGAAAATGTCATGAACTATCTTTTCAAATTGGAACAGACAGCATTTGTTAATGGAAAACTTCTCTTTGTATAAGTGATAGGCTGCTAAAGATAAAATATAATATTATAATGGTAGAGTTTGTGGAATAATAGGAAGATATTATAGCAAGGTGTAAGAGCTAGAGGCAAGAACAGAAATGCAGATACAGATTAAAGAAGATTTTATCTGACATGCTTTTGGGCTTTTGTTGGAAGATCTAACAGAGTTTTATCTGTTTTTTGTTTTATTTTTTAATTACTTATTGGTGCAGTGTATTCATACATCATAATGAGATAAAAAAAAACTTGTGTAGACATAAATGCACACATCACCCAGTTAGCCCCTACTCCATCCCTACTTCATTGGTTTAATGGTTGACATTGATATGTTTAAGTACATCATGTGCTTTAGAGAGTCTCCTTCTTCTCCGCTCCCATTCCCTCAGTTAGGTTGCCTTGTTTGCTCCTCTATAGGATCTCCTTTTTCACCTGGAGATCCTCCTAGGACCCATTTCACACTAGCTTTCACATATTGGGAAAATATCCAATATTTTACTTTTTGCGACTGACTAATCTCGCTTAGTATGATGTCCCCCAGTTCCATCCATTTCCCTGAAAATGATATAATTGTGTTATTTTTATGGATGAGTAAAATTCCATTGTGTACATATCCCACAGTTTTGTAATCCATTCATCTTTTGGTGGACATCTTTTCTGGTTCCATAGTTTAGCTATGGTGAATTGTGCAGCTATGAACATAGGTGGTAGTTTGGTTTCCTTTCCTTTGGGTAGATACCCAGAAGTGGTATTCCCAGATCAAATGGTATATTCATTCTCATTCTTCTGAGGATCCCCGATACTGTTTTCCAAGGTGGTTGCACTAATTTGCAATCCCACCAACAATGTCTTAGAGTTCCAACTTCTCCACATCCTTGCCAGCATTTGTTGTTGTTTGTGTTTTGAATGGTTGCTATTCTAGTTGGAGTTAGGTGAAATCTCAGGGTAGTTTTGATCTGCATCTCTCTGATTGTGAATGATGTTGAACATTTTTTCATGCATTTATTAGCCATTTGAATTTCTTCTTTCATGAAGTGTCTATTTAGTTCACTTTCCCATTTTTGGATTGGATTATTTGTTTTTGTGGGGTTTTTTAGTATTGAGTTTCTTAAGCTCTCTGTATATTCTAGATATTAGTCCTCTGAGGAGTAGGTGGCAAGAATCTTCTCCCATTCTGTTGATTCTCTGTTGAGGATCTTGACAGTTTACTTTGCTGAACAGAAACTCTTCAGCTTCCCGCAATCCCATGGATTGATTCGCCTTTTAGTTTGTTGTGCCTTTGGGGTCTTGATGAGAAGGTTTTTATCTGTGCCTATGTGTTACAGTGTTGGACCTATGCCCTCTTCAAAGAGTCTCAAGGTCTCTGGTCTCATTTCCAAGTCTATGATCCATCTTAAATTGATTCTTGTGAAGGGTGAGAGAGTGGAGTTTATTTCCATTTTTCTGCATATAGTTAACCAGTTTTGCCAGTACCATTTGTTGAACAGATTATCTTTCTTCCAGTGTATGTTTTTGGCCCCTTGGTCAAATATCAATTGGCTGTAAGTGTGTGGATTTGTTTCTGAGTCTTCTATCCTTCTCCATTGGTCTATGTATCTGTTTTTGTTCCAGTGCCATGCTGTTTTTATTACAAAGGCTTTATAGTATAGTTTAAAGTCAGGTATTGTGATTCCTTAGTTTTAATTTTGAAATAGTTTTAGATTTGCAGAAAGAATTTTCTTATATTCCTTATCCAACTTCCACTGATGTTCATGTCTTGCATAAGCATAAGAAAATTATAAAGAACTCTCAATAACATTGATGCAATATTATTAACTGGCCTGCAATTATTGTTCAAAATTTACCAATTTTTTTTGGGGGGTGCGTCTGGGGATGGAACCCAGGGGTATTTGACCTCCGAGCTACATACCCTGCCCTATTTATTTTTTATTCTTTATTTTGAAACCGCATCTCACTGAGTTACAGAGGGCCTAACTAAGTAGCTGAGGCTGTCCACGAACCATGATCCTCCAGGTAAAATTTTACAATTTTTTACTCATAACATTTTCTATTCCTGGATACTTACATATATTTATTATTCCTCCTCATTCTCTTTCAGATTATGAGAGTTCTTCAGTCTTTTGTTGATGACCTTTAAAATGTGGGAATTGTATAATGAAATGTTTTAAAAATATATATTCTTGCTTACAGTGTGGATGACTGAAGAGCTAGGAGCTATGATCAGCAGCTTGGAGATTTTTATTTAGTGTGTTAGTGGTGATATAGGTTGAATGAAGAAACCGGCAGTGGATATTTCAAGAAGAGAATAAAAGATATATCAAGAGATAAAATGAATAATATGTGTTAGCCAGGTTGATGTGAAGAACCATAGAGAATAAAAGACAAAAAAAAATAAAGATGGCTTCTGAATGTAGGCACTGATACCTGGATAAATGGCAACAAATGAGAAAGCAACTTAAAATAATATTTTTATCATTTTCTATTCATCTTACACAAACATAAACACATTGTACTCTAAATCTCTGTAGCAAGATATTGTTCATATTTTTCAGAATATAATTTGCAGGAATATATAAAATATTTTGTCACTTTTTAAAAGAATCAGTACTAAATCCAAAACATTTCCTATTATAAAGAATAGTGTTTTTATTATTTTTAATAAGTTATTTTAACAGATATATAAAAAGAAAATTGTAAATATTAATGGAGTACTACATAATATTTTGATACATTTATACATTGTGTAATGTTTAAATAAATTAAAGCATATCCAATACGCTTATAATCCCAGCATTTGGGAGGCTGAGACAGGAGGATGGTGGTTTGAAGCCAGTCTTGGCTAATTAGTGAGATGCTTTGCAACTCAGTGAGACCCTGTTTCAAAATAAAATAAAGAATAAAAAAATAAGGCTGGGCTATAACTCAGAGGTATAATGCCCGTGGGTTCCATCCCCAGTACTGCAAAATAAATAAATATAAAACATTTATATCCTAAAACATTTATCTTTTTTTTTTTTTTACTGGGAATGGAACTCAGGAATATTCTATCTCTGAGCTATACACCCAGCCCTAATTTTCTTATTTTTTATTTTGAAACAAAGTCTCACTAAGTAGCTGAGAACCCAAGATCTTCCAGTCTCAGTTTACCAAGTATTGGGATTATAAGCATGTGCCACCATGGTCAGGCATTTATCATTATTTTTATGATGAAAACATTAATAAAACTTTCTTCTAGTTTTTTAAGAATAGTAGTTTCTTCATTTTTTAAAATTGGTGCATTGTAGTCATATATCTTCTTGGGTTACAAAATGATAGAGGCATACATGCACACATCACTCATTTAGCTCTTCCCCAATTCCAACCCCACTCCCTCCTCCTCCCTCCTTCTCATGTTTGGCTTAGTGACTGGCTTTGATGTTTGTGGATGTACATCATGTACATTAGGGAATTTATCTCTTCCCCCCTTTCATTATCCCCAGTTAGGTCGCCTTATTTGCTCATGTATGGTTTCTCCTTTTTTGTCTAGAGTTTCTCCTATGACCCCTTTTCTCCGTAGTTTCTGCATATGAGGGAGAGCATCCAATTTACTACTTTGTGTGACTGACTAATCTCACTTAGGATAATGTTCTCCAATTCCATCCATTTTCATGTAAATGACATAATTTTGTTCTTTATGGCTGAGTAAAATTCCATTATGTATATATCCCATAGTTTTATAATCTATTTATCTGTTGATGGACATCTTGGATGGTTCTATATTTTCTCAATGGTGAATTGTGAGGCTATGAACATAGAAACACAGGCATTAGTTTGATATTTTGGTTTCCATTCTTTTGGGTAGACACCAAAAGATACCTACTGTATCCTGGATCATAGAGTAGATTCATTTCTGTTCTTCTGAGAATCCTCAATACTGTTTTCCAAAGTGGTTGTACTAATTTTTAATCCTACCAATAAGAATAGTAATTTTATTGCCTAGAACATCTATAAATTTTTGGAAAAAATTCTAAAGAAAGATATAATATGATCTAGATTATTATTCTTGTTTAAATTATGCTTATGCCTCACTAGATGGGACTTGAAGTTAAAGATCACATCTTACCAAATAAAACATTCTGCACTCATTTAAATTTCTCAAGTCCAGTTGCCATATATTCCATTAGCTGATAATCAGTTATAGAGTAGGATGGGAAAGGTATTGTTTCAGATAAACTGATCATTTGATAAATCAGCAATCTATAGAAAGAAGGCCTTACTTAACATAAAGTGAAGCAAAGCACTGTTACAGAAAAAAATGACAATTTTTTTGAACAGTGGGCATTGAACCCAGGAGCAATCTACCTCTGAGCTATACCTCAAGCCTGTTTCATTTTTATTTTGAAACAGTCTGATTATGTTGAGAAGAGTCTCACTACTTGCTAAGGCTGCCCTTGAACCTCAGATCCTTCTGTCTCAGCCTCACAAGTACTGGGATTACAGGTGTATGCCATCACATCTGCCCCAAAATTTGCAATTTTATTGTACAGCAATTTTTAAACTTCCAAAGAGCTACATAAATTGTAATAAATTTACAATACAAGATAAAAAAGGCAGGTTCTTTGCACATAAATAACACATAAAGGGTCATATTAAACTATGTGAGTTATCTTTTAAATTAATAATAGTTTCTTTCTATAATGCCCCTTTAAAAATTGATGGGATATTATTAATTGATTATCTTATGTTTCATAACTTGAAAAGCAAGCTAATTTTCATTACACCTTGTAAAGGACTATAGAATGCTTAAAATATGACTTTTATCTGCTTTTGTACATGCACTAAAAAGAAAACAAAATTGAGAATACCTAAAATATTTTTGAGGTACAGTTGTATAACTCATCCTAATACTCCCTTTTTGTTATTTTGATACAGTATTGATAATATAACCAGAATAAATACCTATTGGTAATGAGAAACTGCCAGTTACCAAAAAAAATCAGTATCTATTAGGTAATTTCAATGAAAGATCACAATCTAAAGTTATATCTTTAACTATTATCATTGTCTGGGGAATGTTGAACACAGATTTTTGTGGGAAGGAATTCTGAAGTTTAGTCTTTCTGTCATAGTCTAGAACCGAATACCTGAGACTTGGTAATTTATAAAGAACAGGAATTTATTTCTCACAGTTCCAGAGGATGGTTAAGTCTAAGATCTGAGCACTGGCATATGTGGAAAGCCTTTTGACCTCTTAGCCTATGGCAAAGAGCACAGACAGGATGATAGAGGGACAAATGCATGCTTTTACAAAGAACCTACTTTCATGGTAATGATAGTCATCTGTTCATGAAAGCGGTTTCCCCAGGACCCAAACATGTCCTATGTTCTTGGCACCATTGCATTGGGGATCAAGTTTAAACACATCAGCCTTGGGGAACACAAACTAACCAGAATGATATGTGAAAAGAATGTGCTAAAGTCCTGATGTGGCTCAAGTTCATTGGAAGAAGTTACATCAAGACAAATTGATTATTACAAATTAGTCAGAAAAAATATCACAAGCAACATTTGTATTAAGGAAGGACGGTGCTATCCAAAAAATTTTCAGTGAGTTCTCATTGAGTATTTAGTAACATGTAGTCTGTTTCCAAGTGCTGTCTAGATTTTATTTTTAAGCTTATTTTACTTAATAAGAAAAAGAAGACTGGAACTACTAAGCTTCTATAGTGGAAAAGTATCATTTAACTTAAATTTATACATTTATACAGCAAACTTTATTTCCATGAATGCTGAGAGACCAAAAAAGGTAAAAAATGCTGCTGATTGCAAATGCTTTTAGGATCACACACACACACGCACACACATACACACACACACACACACACAAATACACACACAGAGTGTGCTTTTGGCAATTAGTACATGCTCTAATCATCTTTGATAATGTTAAAATTTCTAACAGCTAAAGTCACAAAACCAGCAATCTGTCCACTACATCCAAAATGATTTATAAGTATGGATGTAGAATATGTACATTCATACACAGTATAAATGAATTTCAGAGTTTGTGAATTGATAGTGGGAAGGAAATACACAATTCAACAGTTCTTGGCTTGAAATCTTTTTTAAAAAAGCATTTAAACACACATAAATTCCCTTTGATCTTTCCATTTCAATTATGTCACTATTCAATGCACTGATATATGTAGTCTATAAAACTAAAATTCTAAGTGATGTAGTGTTCTAGCAGCCAATATATGAAATTCATGCAAAATATAGACCGACTCACTAAATTTTGATTCTGTTATTGGTGAAACTCTTTTTTCTCAAGTTTCTTTTCAGTCTTATGAGTTAGTCTTTCTTACATTAATCTTCATTTAAGGTTCTTTCGAGGACTGAGAGGAAGAGCAAATCAATTCATATCTTCTATGCTTCACCAATGTTTCATCTTGGTAAAATAGGGCAAACTGGGCATCCAATGCAGCTTTGAAAGGGAAATTATGGGTTTTCTATTAGGCCCATCCTTAAATGTGCACTTCTGAAATTATGTTTTGGACCAACTGATTCCAATCCATTTTTGGCTCTTGCTTTCCTCTTTGCCTGACAATAGAACAAAACAATGGAAAATCTGACTGTAGTCTTTCCTATGGAGAGCTCTATCTTTTCTTTGTCATGGATTTTTTTTTTTTTTTTGTACTGGGGATTTAACTCAGGGGCATTCTACCTCCAAGCTACACCACCATCTCTAAAATCTATTCTTTATTTTGAAACAAGGCCTCACTAAGTTGCAGAGTGCCTCACTAAGTAGCCAAAGCTGGCTTTGAACCTGCAATCCTCCTTTTTCAGCCTCCCAAATACTGAGATTACAAGCATCACCATCACTCCCAGCATGGTGGTATCTTACAAACTTCTGAAGTCACAAATAAAAGATTCCCCAATGTTTTCTTGCTATACAAAAAGAATCTTCAGCCATAAATGAAAAATCTGACTTTTTTATTTTTTAATTGGATGTGCTTTAAGCCAAGCATGGTGGTACAGGCCTGCGATACCAGTACTTGGGAAGCTGAGATGGGAAGCTAAGAGAGGATTATCACAGGTTTGAGGCCAGCCTCAGCAATTTAGTAAAAACATCAGCAACCTAGCAATATCCTATTTCAAATTAAACACATAAAAAGTAGGGCTGCTTTTGAAGGTAGAATGTCCCTGGGTTCACTCCTTTATATAACAAAAAAAAAAACAAAAACAAGGAGAATGTGTGTGATTTCTTACCAATTGTGAGAAATAGCAAGCCCAGCACTATAAGAGGGAACATATTTGTAATTTGTGGGATAATACCCTTCCAGTCTCTTCCTATGAGAAATCTCATAAAATTATTTTGGTATTTTTCTTATTGAGTATCAGGATCTTTCTCAGAATTATGCTTCAAGATGTCAACTTACAAAAAAGTCATAGTTATCACACTTACAGCTGAATTTTTCCATATTAGATAATATGATCTCTGAGTTGCCAATTAGGTCTACATTATTTGTTTTCTGACTATAATTTTTGATGATTTATATTTTAATTTTTACAGAGAAATTATAGTCATTTTTTATTTGTATCAGTGCATTATAATCATATATCTTGATGAAGTTCAGGGTGATAGAGGCATACATGCACACCACACTCATGGAGTCCTCCCCCAATTCCCACCTAATTCCCTCCTTCTCCCCTTTCCCTTACTCAGGACGGTGATTGGCTTTGATCAGACGATGTATGTATATCATGTTCATTGAGGTGTTTCCCTCTTCCTCCTTTCTATCTCCCTCAGTTATTTCATCTTCCTCATTCATCTAAGGCTTCCGTCCTTTGTCTGGAGTCCCTCCTATGACCCATTTTTCTCCCTAGCTAACACATGTCAGGGAAACATCCAACATGTCACATTGTGTGATTGGCTAATCTCACTTAGCATAATATTCTCCAGTTCTATCCATTTCCCTGAAAATGACATAATTTTGTTCTTTTTTATGTCTGAATACGATTCCATTGTGTACATATGCCATAGTTTTGTAATCCATTCATCTGTTGGTAGACATTTGGGCTGGTTTCATAGTTTGACAGTTGTGATTATGTAGCTATAAAGATATTTATTTATGCATTGCTCTGGTAGTGATGTTTCCATTCTTTTGAATAGATACTCAGGAGTGGTATAGCTGGATCATATGGTAGGTTCATTCCCATTCTTCTGAGGATCCTTCCTCCACATTGTTTTCCAAAGTGGTTGCACCAAGTTGCAATAGCAGGATGGGTAAAAACAAATAGTAATCTAATAATAATACATTTAGTCATATTAGTATATCTGGCTGAGGAATTTGCTTAGGTTGTGTTCTTATCAGCAAGATTAATAAGAAGGGTAGTTTCCCCTATCCCACAGGAAATATATTTGAAGACCCCAGGGTATACTAGGAACTGTAGATAGTACAAATCCTATATGTACTATGTTTTCTCTATATGTATGCTTATGAAAAGTTTAATTCAGAAATTGAGAAAAGTAAGAGATTAAAAATAACAACTGGTAATACAATAGAAAGCATAGCAATATACTATCAAAAGATATGTGAATATAATATTTCTTTTAAAATCTTATTACACAGCACTCACCCTCTTTTTCTGATGATATGGGATGATGAAATTCCTAACATAGGCATTATGACACAGTGCTAGGTTATATCACTGGTCTTCTTACAAGTACTGTGAGAACTCAGTAGTCTGTCTAATAACTAAGATGGCTGTGAGTGACTATCAGGTAGGTAGTGTGGACACAGAGACCATTCACAGCCAGGGTGGAATGGAGCAGGATAGCGTGATGTTTTATCAGGCTGCTCAGAATCGTAGGCAATTTAAAATTTATAAATTATTCCTGGAATTTTACATTATTAACATTCTTGGACTGCACTTGACCATGAGTAAACTGAAATTACTATGACATCATTGATTGGAAGAAATAAGATTATATATTAAAACAAGTAGATCTGTTATGTGTGATTATATATAACTTTTCATTTGGAGTTTACCCTTCAAAATCTAAAGATTAAAACTAACAATTTTCCTGTAATGTTATATGTTACATGATACAATACTGATGTGCAATATTTGTTTGTAGTTTTTAAATGTATAACTGTATAACTTTTGTGATTTTGTATGTAAAAATGTTATAGTTATACAATCACCTATAAATAGTATAATGAAAATTTGAATTTAACACGTACATTTAAAAGTACCTATTAATTTAACTTTAAATGCTATATTAGCCAAGCTATTAGACAAAATCTTTTTTAAAAAGCTAATTTCCATTAACTTTTATTCATATATTTACCAAAATAATGTAACCACCTTTTGACCAAGATTTTTGCATTGAAATTACAAGTATAAACTCATGTGACTTCTTATAAATGTTGAACTGACTAATATACTTCCATATGTGTTTTTTCTAAAACTTCAATTTAAATCTGTTATAGTCTAAAAAATATTCAAACTTGATGCTATCTTTCACATTTATTTAAAATCAATATAACCTCTTTCATGAGTCAATGCTTGAAAAATATATCCCTACTATTTTTAATATATTTTATATGTATTGGTTGACTTAACATTAATCATAATAAATGTATTTGATATTTATATGCTTATTGTTAGAGTACTTCTAAACTTGAACTTTAAATCAACCTTCATTAACAGTCCAATTAATTACGTGAAAGGCCTTAGTATCTAAATTTTCATTTACATTTTAAATAATTACATAAATTGTGTAGAAAAAGTGTTAAGAATTGACATCTCAGAATGCTAAAGTTCTACACATGCCAAGTCTTTATAGTTATAATTTATATTTAATCTGGTATTTAATATGATTAAGGTAAGTACATTTACATGTACAGTATAATTAAAATGAATAAAAGCAGAGATCATAAAGGAGATGGAAACTACAAATTGTTCATCTACGAACCAGAATGAGATAGTTGCTAAAATTTAGTATTTTATGTGACCATGATTTTTCTGACTGTCAAGGAAAAGAACCAAAATGTTTTCACTTCTCCAGTCCATTGAGAGAGGAAAAAAGTATCATCAAATTTTTAGAGCTCATAATGGCTCTGTTTCTTGGGGCCAAAATTGCCTTCCTTCAGCCTTTTCTCTCTTGGTTTTTATTTACTCGTTTACTAATTATCCACTTTTGAAACATATTCAGTGAGGATCTATCTTTTCTCTGAATTATAAATTAATAATTATTCAAATCTACCATTTCCTGAATATCTGTTGTGTGAGAGGCAAATAACAGAAACTACATTGTCTAATCTTCCCAACCCTCTAGCCAGATTATACTATTTTTCCTTTTTACACATGGTGAAACTGAGCTGAGAGGCTAAGTAATTTGCACACAGCAACATAGCTAATAAATATAGAATTCTTGAACTGATTTCTAATAGTACCTTGTAGTTTGAGGCTCCCCTTCGAAGGAATGTTCCTTTTGAAAATAATTTTGCATAATTGTATAGTAACTCTAAATTTTATTTACTGTTTCTCACATAAAAATAAAAAAATGAAAATGTAGAAAGCCCATTGACCTCTTGAATCTTCTTTCTTGTAGCCTGTGAACTTATGAATCAAGGCATCCTGGCTCTGGTCAGCTCCATTGGCTGTACATCAGCGGGGTCCCTCCAGTCTTTGGCAGATGCCATGCACATCCCCCACCTCTTCATTCAGCGCTCAACTGCTGGGACCCCAAGAAGTGGCTGTGGACTCACCCGGAGCAATAGGAACGATGACTATACACTCTCAGTTCGTCCCCCGGTCTACTTGAATGAGGTTATCTTAAGAGTGGTCACAGAGTATGCCTGGCAGAAATTCATTATATTCTATGACAGTGAATATGGTAAGTGCTTATCATCTATATGAGTTTTAAAAGCTGATGTTGGCCAGAGAAGCAGTGTTATTGAATCCTAAAAAATTATATTTGACTCATTATTTGTTTTTGTTTGTTTTTTTACAAATCAAGCAACAGCAACCAAAACATTTTGTTAATGTGACTGAGTTATCTTTTTGTATTAAATACCTTTGAGGTCAAATTTAGAAATATATACCAGTACCTGATGCTCACATTACAAGAGTTTCTGAAAGGAAAACTACTCCAATGTATCTTAAGTTTTCAACTAATGGCATGTCATAAAAACAATAGTATCTTTCCCTTAAAAGAGTATACTTTTCTGGAGTAATAAAATACCATTTAAATAGATTCTGAAACACTGAAAAGCATAATCTCTTTTTGTTTATTGGTTAAAAATACAACAATCATTTTGATTCTTCTGTTGGTTTATACCACTTTTTTTGTGTGTGGTACTGGGGATTGAACCAGGAGCATTCTACCACTGGGACACATGCATCCCCAGCTTTTTTTATCTTTAATTTTGAAATAGGGTCTCCTTAAATTGTCCAGGGTGTCTGCAAACTTATCATCAACCTCCTTGGGATTCCAGGCATGTGCCTCTGAACCCAGCTCTGACTATCAAGTGTTACATACACCTTGTGTAGACTTTAATATTGACATGTACTTTGAAGTTGCTGGAATGATATTACTTTACCATTATCACTGAAAATTATCATCAATATGAAATTTCACAAATATATAAGGTAGTGTGAAGCAATGTATTTAATCTTTCCTAAATTTATCATAATTTGAGGAGTATACACTTTATCTCAATATCTTTATTGTCTTACATAAATGTAATAAAAGATAATAGTTTTAATTATGATCTGAATTTATTTACTTGTTTTTATAACTGACTGATTTCTGAGATTGTCAATTATGATTTCCCTCCTATTTCTGTAAGAAGCAGAGAGAAATGGAATAGAGATAGGTATTATCAAAGCAGGAGAAATAAACACTCAATTAAAAAACACATATTTATAAACAGGTGTTTTTAGAAGTTGTCTTGATAATGAGAACCCATCACCTCCCCCTTTTTTTTTCTGTTCTGGAGGCATGGGTCTTATTTTTGCATTTTTGTCAAAAGAAAATAAGAGAAAATTTTACCCTCTGTGATACAACTTGTTTTTCCTCCAATGAGTAAATAAGCATTTAAAAAACCCAGTGTTTTCTTGTCAAAATCTTAGCCTTGTGAGCAGTATTGGAAAATGGTGACCCAAGAGTAGGCCAGAAAGCCCCATCAATAGAAGTGAGGACAAACAGGCTGGCATAAGTCTGCAAAGCAACAAATAAGAGCTCCTGCGGGCTTTCAGGAAAGGAGAACAGGAGGCAGTTACATTTAGCCCTAAATATTCAAAGGTCGCATGGGGTTTTGGCAGCGGAGTCCCATTAAACTTGATGGGTAGGCTTCAGCCCAAGTCTGTGGCACTCTGAAAACATTCTTTGTGTGTGTGTGTGTGTGTGTGTCCAGGATGGAAACCCATATTTTTCTTGCTTAACTCATTATTTAGGGATCACAGAATGAAGACCAAGAAACTGAAATGAATAATATCAACAAAAATGGTATGAAAAATAACTGGCTCATCAGTAAAAAAAAAAAAAAGGATTGAAACTAGCACAAGTCTAAAATTGTCTGATAGGATTATTTAGTGAGCTCAGCAAACTCTTTCTCTCTGGAATCTACATGCTGAGCATGCCTTTGTCAATTCTCAGTCAGATTATCTGTGGCTTTTACAACTCTAAGTGGTCTTACGGCCTCTGATCAAAAGTTGAAATAATGAATTTTTAAAACCCCAAATCTTGAAGAGGAGAAAACACTTTTTTGCTTAGTGCTATCAATAGTCCTAAAGGATAAAGAACAGAAAAGTAATTTTTGATCAAGGCATTTTCACGATATTAAAATAAAAATATTCCCTTTTGATTACAAATCCTGTGAGGGAAGAACATTTCTTGTTAGCTTGTTTCCAAGTTCTATGGGGATTACAGTCAGAAAATTCTTAAAACACATTTTTATTATTGATGAGGTAAATATGGTTTTTAAAATGTTCACTTAATACATAGACACAGAATCACTTCTACACATTTGAGATTCCTCATTCTTTCTCCCTTAGTTATCTTTTGAGTAAATAAAATGCTATGATTGCATAGTGTATGACCAGGTTCTCTGTTAGATACAGGGTTTGTTTTAGGAATAAGAAAAAAATATATTTTTTCTTTTTTTTTTGGAGTATAAACTTGCTTTTGACTTCTTTAATTTAATAAACTATGAAAAATTTGCCCTGCTTATATTGCTAAAATTATTTCCAGTAATGCCATTATTTAATAAAAGAAAATTTCCCTTTGATACTTACAATAAATCTTGTTTGTAAAAAGAAAAAAAAAAAAAAAAAACTAGGCTAGAGTCCAAAATAAGCATCATGCTATCCAAACGCCATGCACCTTGAAGAGGGTACATGTGTTTACACATCAGTTCATCAGTGTCGTCATTTTAAGTTCAAACCTTAGAATTGTACTTGACTTTTATCTTGATTATCAGGAACTATTTTCATTAATGAACGGATTAAGCATCATCTGTAGATGGAATCAGGCAGCCTGCTGGGGCCAAATGTTATTGAAGGTGTATTTTGCTTAGGGAAAATATACCTTTTTTTTTTTTAAAGACTCAGACTTCTAGTTAATTAGAGAAACACTTTTTTTCTTTTTAAGCAGTTTATTACGATTAAGGTCACAGTATAAAAGTCTAAATTCCCTAACAAAGAAAAGTCACATCTTTGATTGTAAATAAATAAATGGATAAATTGAAAAGAAAGTGGATACTTCATCTGAATGGGTTGGTTTAAGACACTTTTTAAAGGCTCGGGAAAAGGTTAAGATGTAATGAACTTTAAAAATGTGTCATTTGGGAAAGATTCATTGCTCACTTGCTTAGTTCAATGCAAAGTATGAGATAAAAGTTTTGCAGAATTTAGCCTTAGCCTTTAAGAAGCTTACAATTAACAAAAGATATAAAATATTTATATATCTTTCAATACAAGAAATCATTGGATAAGTGTTATAAAAGACACAAACTGAATGCCAATGGTATGTAATGAAAAGTGTTTAATTTTATTAGTAGTGATTGAGGAAGGCTTTGTGGGTGGACTTCGAACTTGGTCATTAAAGTTAAGATTTTAAGAAGCATCTGTATCTGAGAAAAAGTCACTTCAATACGCAGAAAATTGTGGTCGTGTCTTATAGCGACTAAAATAGTGAAAATATCTCTGAACATTTTTGTTTGGCAGGCTCTGGAGTATTATATTACATTATAATAACATTATACCATTTAAAATTCTCAATAGCTCATAATATAATGATAAGGGTTAATTTTATAGATAACATTTTATATATGCAGGCTATACTCCAACTGCTTTTTATGTATATATCACCTAATTTAATGCTCATAATATCCTTCTGAGTTTTTAGTATTTCTATTATTATTATTGCTACTAAGTTTGCTATTATTACAGATTAAGAAAACTGAAATGGTGCAAATTCAAGCAATGTCCCATAAATCAAGAAGTTCAGTCGCTGGGCATGGTGGCCCACACCTATTTTAGCACGGGAGGCCAAGACAGGAGGATATCAGGTTCGAGGACAGCCTCAGCAACTTAGTGAGGCCCTCAGCAATTTAGCAAGAAGAGACCAGGAGGCTAATACAGAATTAAGTCGAAATGGGCTATCCTTCATTTAAACCAGGCTACTCCCACAGCTGGTTAGGGAAACATAAAGAAACATGAGACACAGGAAAGGTGAGAATGAAATTAAAAATTTCAAAATCAAGTCTGTGTCATTCCATACCAGTTTCATTTTGATCACTACCCAGAAAACAGCCAAGATAATATAATCCCTTGCCTAAAACATCTGTATTAAGTGAGAAAACTGCCTTACTCAGGGATGTGGAACAAAAGGAGGCGAAGGGAAAAAGTAGGATATGGTTTTGAGTCACTCTTTAAGGATATCATTTCAACATTCGACAACACCTGAAGTATTGTGGGAGGTAGAGAATATGAAAGAGTCATCCAGTGCCTTGACCATTAGGTCCTTGTTGAGTGTCTTTTGAATATCACCGTCAAACTGAAATCGTCCAGTAAGCTAAAGACACGAAATAGATTCATGTCTAGGACTGTTACTGAATCTAATAGCTGTTTTATATACCCAACATAAGAAGCAATAGCAGTGTGGGATGCTGGCACCAAGGACACGCCCTACTGTTGTGAGAGCCTATCTGCCCCAGAGGCTCCCCCACCAAAGACCTAGCGCTCAAACACCCCTCTCTACCCATAGCACTGAATGGAGCTATGTCCAACAAATCCACAGACATTTGCATTCCTGCCTGGCCTAAGGTTACCCAGGGTATCGTGAGAGCATAGGGCTTTTAACCTCACTCAGGGCAAGGATTCTTCTTACTAAAGTAGTTCATGTCAGGGAAGGGAGGGGGGAGGAAATATAGGCAAATAGCTGTACAAATAAGCAAGGTACTTTCTGTTTAAATAGCAACTATGTGGCTCAACAAAGCAAACTTCTCAGGCTTTTTGTTCACCTTAAGTTTTATTTCTTCATGGATAACATTGTTTACTTAAGCTCAAACTGATTATCAGGTGTTTTTTTTTAATTTGATACTTGAGGAAACACATCACTATGAATGTTGTAGAAAAGAAGGCTTCAAATATTTTCAAGTATTGCAAAGTGATTGCTTATGTTATTCCACTGAGTGATACTTCAGAAAAAAGACAATGATGTTTATTAGCTTTCTATTATGATTCTTTAAAAATTGATTAAAGTAAATTCTAGTTGATGAAGTTTTACTTCATAACTTGAAAACAAAGCTGATATTTATCATGGTTTGTGAAGGAGCAAATATGTTTAAAATGCTACTTTTACTTGTTTTGGGTTACCAACTAAAAATAAATATTTTATTAATTCTTAGAAAATTTTGAAGTACAGTTTATGTACATCAGAAAATTAAAGCTGAAATTCTTTATTTTTTTAAATATGGCACTAATCTAGTAATCCTTCTACATAGCTTTAGCATAGCCTTGTTAATATTATCAGAATAAAATCTTTATTGATAGTGAGAAACTGATACTGCCCCCAGATCAGTCATAAATATTTAAATAAATAAATATTATTCACCAATCATAAATAAAAAACACATGCAGACAATTGTCATAAGAATATACATAAATGGAAAATAAACATAAGAATTGTATAACATTATAAATCCCAAGGGAAATTCAAACTAAAACTACAATGACATATTAATCTGCACCCACTAGATTGGCCAGTACTGTTTGTCTGCAAGGATGTGGCAGAATAGCATTTCTTGTACTTTGCTGGTTGGGATATGTAATTTAAAGCACATTGGAGAATTTGGTATTTTGTTTTTTGTAAAGTTAAATAACCACCTATTGTGGAATTTTATTGTGTATCTATAATATGTTATCATCCATTTCCCTTCAAAGAAATGATAATGTATATCCATAAACAAATTCTTGAATGAGATTAGGTGTAAGCTGTGTGTAATGGAGCACACCTGTAATCCCAGTACGTAGAAGGCTGAGACCATGAGGATCACAGGTTTAAGGACAGCCTCGGCAATATAGTGAGCCCCTCAGCAACCTAGAGAAATCCTGTTTCAAAACAAAAAGTGAGTTAGGATGTAGCTTGGAGTTCAATCCCCAGTCCCACATACACACACAGAATAGGTATAGCAGCATTATCCATTTATATTCAGATTGTAAAATACCCAAATGAGTTTCAGAATTTTGTGTGTTCATTCAATGGAATGCTTATTATTCAGCAATAAGAAGCAATAAATTATTGAAATATGAGCAATATAATATTGAATGAATCCTAAAATTGAAAAGAAAAATGTATACTATATTATTCAATTTATAAAGAACTCATAACATATAAAACATTGTGATACAAATCAGAAAGTAGTTCATCTGTATCTGAGGTAGATTTTCTGTAAAAAGACCTAAGATAAATTTCAGTGGTAATGAAAGTGCTTATTCTTTTAAGTGGTATTATTCATGAACACACTTTTTTTATTTGGCTTTTTATTTAATTTTTTCTCCTTTTGTGCTTTTTTGTGTGCATTATAGTCTCACATCATAATAAAATCTTATTGACAATGACATACATGCACACACTCTTGGTGTCCCCTCCCCATTTTCCTCCCTCCCAAACCAGAGTACCCAGATTGTTGTTGGTATATATCCACATGTATACACATAGTCTATGGTAGTATTTCTATTAATGAACCTAAGTCTTCCTCCACCCCTTCCCTTGTATCTCCTCCCTGGCTCCCCTGAGGTTTATCCTCATTATCTGGAGTCTCTCTTGTATCCCAATTACTCCCTATCCGGCACACATTAAAGAAAACATATGATTCTTCACTCTGTGATTGGCTAATTTCACTTAATATAATGTTCTCCATGTCCTTCCATTTTCTTTCAAAGGATGTAATTTTATTGTTCTTTATTGCTGAGTAGAATTCAAACTAAATATTGAAGATCTATTTATTTTATTGTATGTAAATTAAAATTTAATAAAATTATAATAAGGGATAACTCATCAGATATTTGAAGACAAAAAATCTAAAACAAAGAGGGAAAGAAAGGATAAAAGGGAAAATTCAATTATATAACTTATCAGAACTTCAAACTGAATGGCATGATCATTTAGAGACTTTGAATTCATAAAGAAAATATGAGAATATGGTGAAAACTAAGAACTAAAACTTATAAATATATTAGAATAACTGAAAGATATTTTCAAATACTGGGTCCACATGCATGAACCATGGAATCTAGAATCTGAATTTTTTGCAAGTTGGGCCAACATATAAGTGTATATATGTTGAGTGAGTGTGTGTGTGTGTGTGTGTGTGTGTGTGTGTGTGTGTGTGTGTTGTGTGGTGCTATGGATATAAGGGATAGAGATTGAACGCATGGGGCATTCTACCTCTGAACTCCACTCCCAGCCCATTTTCATTTTTTATTTGGAAATAGAGACTTACTAAGTTGCTGAGGGCCTCCTTAAGTTCCTGAAGCTAGATCCTGAGATCTTCCTATCTCATCCTTCCAAGTACTGGGATTACAGCCATACACCACCATGCCCAGCTCAACATAAATTTTTTAAACTCCCCAGGTGATTCTAATACAAACAGCTTTATTCCCTGATGAGGCATCAGTAAACAGAAAATTTCAGCAGATCTTCTCTTGAGAATCTTTGATTGTTAACACTGTTGTCCCTACAAGAATATTCTAAGAAATCACAACTCATTACTTCTCTTTCTTTCCTTTTTTCTCATTTTCTTTCTTTCTTTCCTTCTTTTTTTTTTCTTTTTTTTTAAACTGGAGATTAAGCCCCGGGGCATTCTATCTCTGAGATACCTCTCAATTCTTACTTGTTTGCTTGTTTGTTTGTTTGTTTGTTTGTTTGTTTAAAACAGAGTCTTACTAGGTTGCTGATAGTTTTCCTAAGTTATTGACACTATTTTCAAACCTGTGATCTTACTGACTCAGACTATAATGCACCACACCCTGCTTATAACTAATTACTTTTTCAAGGAATTTTTTCTCTTTTGTACATTGAACATTCCAAGTTGACAGAAAGTTTTACTTTTAAAAAAATGAAAACAAATACATTGGATAGATTGAGTCATTTTCTGAAATAATAGAACATAAGTAATTTATAATTATTGTTTTATATTGATATAATTTTTATATTGATAAGTAAAGAAAATGACTATACATCCCTGAACCTACTATAGTTTTTATGCTTAAGCATTAAAAATAAATTATAATTTTTCAACCTGATGTGCATATCAGATAAAACAACTCTCTGTGTTTATTTATCCCTTTTCATTCTAGTTTTCCAGTCTCTCTGTATATGTACTGACACATTTATTGATCAAACAAAATGTCACATGTTATCTTTTCATTATAGACAGGGGAGACCTTTGAATCTCTTTAGCAAATATGAAGCATCATATCCATTTTCTTTTCTCATTATTTTTCCTATGATTTAAATTACATCTTTAATGTGTCACAAATTATATTGGCCAACTCTTCTAATTTTGAATTATCCTGTTTCCATAGTATGCTATTCATATTTCTAGACAAATGCTTTGCTTAGCATGCTATTAATATTTTTAACCAAATGCTTTACAAGAAGTGTTGTCAAATAGGGGGTATAATTGAAATGGGATTATGAGGAATAACTGGTAGCAATCCAAGGAGAATCAATATTAGAATCTAAGCAAAAACTTGAGATGGATGTACTAACCCATGAATATGTTCCAGAATTAAGAAGTCTTACAACTGGCACAATATAGTAACCATAAAGTTATGAAAGGAGCTGCTCCTTAGAACAAAAAGAAAATCAAATAGTTTGCTTTAATGGAACAATTCTATTTTCAGAGTATTGATGAGAGAAAATTTATATTCAGGGATCATAGAACTGGAAAGAAGATTGACTAGAAGGGCACAAACTATAAATTTGAAGTACTCTTCAAATAAGCTACATGGCTTTTAAAAGTCTTTGCCTAGGAACAATATTCCATATCCTTGTACTGGGAAGGATATGTTTGAAATCTAGTAAGAGGGATCCAGTTTCAGAGACATCCTCATTTCTGTTCAATTCATGCATTGCCTTCATTCTCAGACAGGACTATAGGCAGTGCTGACCTCAAGCATATCCTTACAGATTATTATACTAAAAAAATGCCTTTTATTCTTTTCTCTATTTATTCTATATACAGCTTTATACCCAAATAATGAGACATATGCCCTGTTGGGTCTCTTGCCAATCCTTGAACCCAGTCATTCTGTCAGGGATATGGAAGGTTCAGAATTTTAAGGCCTGAGTTTCATAATGGTCTTTCAATGGGAAGTGGGCACATATAGACACATGTACTTGTTTCTTCTGTTTGAAAGAAATTTTGTTTATAAGACAAATATTATGGAAATTAAAACAATTTAAACTCAAGATTTTTAAATCTTTTTTTATTTTATTTTTAACTTATATATGTGAAGATTGAGCCTAGGGACATTCCACCACAGAGCCACACCCACAGCCCTTTTTATTTAATTTTGAAAGAGTATATAAATTACCACGGACTGGTCTGGGAAACTGCGATCCTTCTGTCTCAGCCCCACCAAGAGTGGGTGCCAAAAGTGCATAGGCATGACCAGCACATATGTTTAGCTGAGTGTGCTTATTCCATCTTGCTTGTTTGGGTCAGCTAAAAATTATTTTATGGAACTGGGCATGGTGGTGCATGCTTATAATCCCAGCATTCAGGAGGCTGAGATCAGAGGATCTCAGTTCACAGATAGCCTCAGCTACTTAGTGAAGCCCTTTGCAACTCAGTGAGACCTTGTATCAAAAATAAAAATAAAATAAAATAAAAATTAGAGCTGGGCGTGGTGGCGCATGCTTATAATCCCAGCATTCGGGAGACTGAGACCAGAGGATCTCAGTTCTTGGACAGCCTCAGCTACTTAGTGAGGCTTCCACAACTTAGTGAGACCCTGTATCAAAATAAAGCGTGGTGGCGCACACTTGTAATCCCTGCACATGGGAGGCAGAGACAGGAGGATCGCTCAGGATCGAAGCCAGCAGCGCTGGCTTAAGGGACCCTGTTTCCAAATTTCAAAAGTATAAAAATAGGTCTGGGAGTGCAGCCCGGAGATAGAAGGGTTTCCAGGAACCCCAGTACCACCAAAAATAAATAAATAAATAAATAAATAAATAAATAAATAATAAAAATAGGGCATGGGGTGTAGCTCAGAGGCCAAATACTCCTGGGTTCCATTTTCAACCCCCCCCCACATACAAATAAATAAATTAAATTAAATTAAAAAGTAAAAATTAAGAAATTAAATAGGGCTGGGCATGTAGCTTGGAGGTACAATTCCCCTGGGTTTCATCCCTAGTACGGTAATAAAAGAAAAAATTATTTTATGGTCTTAGCTATTCTGACTTTTTTATATAGCTTCAGGATAGTCTTTTCTATTCTACAATGAGATTGTTTAACATAAATAAGTCTCCACCATAACTGTTAATTTATCTCTGAAAATCAGAAACTTGAATATATATACAACATTGATAATGTATCTTATCATGTAAAGGACCAAATCAAATATTACAGGTAGAAATGAATACTTTCTGACACCCATGTGCACAAAAGCAAAGAAAATTTCAATTTCAGGAATTCATGAATGAGTTATTTTTGAGCTGTTCTTCACAGAGAGGATATTAATTTAATGATCCCAAATTAAGGATCAATATATTGTCAAGTGACCCAAGGTACCCATTATATCACCCTTTTCTTGCAACTTCAGTGCCCCTTAGGAGGCCATTTTGAAGCAAAATTAGATGACCCTTCTCATATATCTCTACAAAAATCACAACATTTATTTCATGTATGTCTTGATGTAGGTTTAATCAAGGTCCATAAAATGGACACATTCCTCTTAATTGATTGCAAATGTTTATGGTTACCCTGAGGGTGTTTTCAAATGTCTGATGACTATGACTTTCTCTCTTGACAGTCTTAAAGCTGTTTATTACCCATTTGGAAGCTGTCCAGCTTTGAGTTCTCTCATTTAAATCAGTGTGCATCAATAAGCATATAATTAATTCAAGCAGCTTATCGAATTATTTTCTTTGCATTAGTATATAGTACTTCCAGTAGGTAATGATCATGTATTTTTCTATTTTGGATTTCTTTCTCAGCAAAGTATCCTTTAAAATATTGATCAACATTACTCAAGAGATGGCTCTCAGACTGAAGTATTGTGATCTTATGCTCAAATCCAAGTTCTTGTCACATACAATCTCTCAGTGATGGGTCATGATTGGTTGACTATATCACCTCAAAATCTAACATAGCCTATTATTATCCTTATATGTAAATATATAGTAAAAAATCACAAATTCCAAAATATTTTCACTAAATAACTCCAATATTTCAAGTGAGATTTCTTCTAAACAAAATTTTAATTATTTTTCAATGTTGGAAAGATTTATTTTCTGTTTGTTTTTTTGGTGTGCGGTACTGGGGTTGGAAACCAGAGTCTTTTCCACCCCAAGGCTACACTCCCAGACCTATTTTATACTTTATTTGGAAACAGGGTCTCACTAAGTTGCTTCAAGCCTCATTCAGTAGCTGAGACTGGCTTCAAACCTGTGTGAAATTATCTATAGTATTTACTTTGTTATTTATATGTTGGAAAAAATCTATTTAGCTCAATGATGTGTATTATATCCAGCAATAAAATATAGCCCTGCTTGTCAAAAGAAAAAAAGGAAGGGCAAGAAAGTCACAAGGTCCTAAATTTTATTATAAGTTTGGCATACTGTCATGATTTCAGAAATGCAAAGATTGGTGGAATGCCATGTTGAAGTCTTGTAGCTCAAACTGAGGTCTTCAGTGCCTTTAGTGATAGAAATGATTAAATGAGCCTAATCTACTCAAAGGAGAAGAGATAGAGGAAAAAATTAAACATGAGAATTTAGTGACAGTTTCTGTTCTCATTGAATTCAATGTTTTAAAGGTAATATTTAAATACAGAGATACAGAATGTGAATTACTATTTTGATATATTCCAGTAAATGCCAACACATTGAGCTCAATTGCAACTGTAATTTGGAAACGGAGTAGTATTACAAGATCCCTCTATCTATCTTAATTGTATCTGTGTTGTCATACCTGGTTTATGCACTACCCTCCCTGAGAGCAAGGGTTGTGTTACTCAACATTGTCTTCCAAGTGCCCTTCACAGTGATTGGTACATGGAAAGCCAAGATTCCATCCAAAAATGATTTGAATGCTGACTACTAGTATATGAGTCACACTAGAGTGTGATATATCTGATTTAAAGATGACACTCTATTGATCTCTTATTTCTGGTTTGTCTTTTTTTTGGTTTCTTTTTAAGGTCAGTTTAGAAATACAATTATGCAGTAAATTCTAATATAGACTAGAATTTTTCTGCTCTAATCTAATTCACTATAAACCATTTTTAGTAGAAAGATTAAAATTAATCATACTTTAGAGATCATAATAAAGTCATTATTTTATAAGATTTAATAAAATGAATCATTAAGTTTCAATCATCTACTACATCTTGGAGGACTGTTGTGAGAAGCTGGCCTAAGCAGGTAACACAATTTAGATATCAGAGAAATTGATAATTGATACAATATTAAATTCTGAAGATGTTATATAGATTAACCTTTATTTCTCATGAACATTTTCTTCCATTTTTTTTTATTTTTCCATAGTAAAATATAGTAGAGGAAAAGTAAAAACCGATAGTTTTTTTTTATAGGGGTTAGTAAAATCTTGACAATGAAAATGTACTTTACATAGAAATTTGTAGCTTAAAGCCTACTTTAGTATTTCACATGCTCTATTTGTTTTTATCAGAAAAAAACAATAATTAGGTTAAGCATTTTTTGTATAGAAAGTTGAAGAAAGTTACTGCTTCTCTGATGATTTTGTCCTTTGCTCCATTGCCTTTACTTGGAATTAACATATTAACACACACACACACACACACACACACACACACACACAAATACACACACACACACACACAAATACACACACATATTTTAGGGGGAATACTGGAGATTGAACCTAGAGAAATCCTACCTTAGAGCTATACCTCAGTTCCATTTTAATTTTAATTTTTTTATATTTATTTATTTTTTTGTTTATTTATTATTATTATTTTTTTTGGTGGTACTGGGGTTCCTGGAAGCCCTTCTACCTCTGGGCTATACTCCCAGACCTATTTTATATTTTTATTTGGAAACAGGGTCTCCAAACCTCCGCCATCCTCTTGTCTCAGCCTCCCAAGTGCAGGGATTACAAGCATGTGCCACCACACCCGGCTTAATTTTTATTTTTGAAACAAGGTCTTACTAAGTTGCTGAGTATCTCTATAAGCTTCCAAAGATGGCCTTGAACCGGATGTCCTCCTGTCTCATCTTCCCAAATACTGGTTTTACAGGTATGTGTCACCACGCCCAGGATAATTTTCTGCTTACATATTAGGTCCTCTCCTACACTTGAAGCACCTGAAAGACAGAAGGTACACCTTTATCATCATCACCAAACTACCAGATGCTGGTTTAAAAAAGTAATGTGTCAGCCAGGTGTGGTGGCGCACGCTTGCAAACCCAATATTTAGAAGGCTGAGACGGGAGGATCATGGTTTGCAGACAGCTTCAGCTGCTTAGTGAGGCCCTTTACAACTCAGTGAGACCTTGTTTCAAAATAAAGAAGTAAAAAATAGGGCTGAGGGTGTAGCTCAGAGGTAGAATGTCCCTGGGTTCCATCCCCAGCACCACAAAAAAGAAAATAGATATTGATCAAGATTCTTTCACATATCACAGAAGCTCTCTTCAATCTAGCTGCAGATTTTTTTTCCTTTTTCTTTTTCTTTTTCCTGATTGACTCATGTAGTTGGGAAGCTGAAGGTGGCAACACTGAGTTACCTTGGTTTCACTTTAGCTACATTCTCACTAGATATACTGCCTCCTGAAATCTCAAAACCATATCATTACAAGTTGGGATACAAAAGCAAGACCATTTATTTTGCATTATCTCTGCATCAGATTTCAATTTCTGTTTGAGTGTTGTGACTAGCATGGCATATTGTTATTTGAACAAAGAAGAAAAATACTGAGAAGATAAAAACAGAGGCTATCAACTATGAAATTTATTCCTAGTGAACAGGGCTATGTGGGTAGCAGAGTGTGGATCCAAACCTGGTTTTCTGGCATCAAATTTAAGTCATTTCCCCATTAAAGGTTATTTTGTTAAGGTAAGATGGAAATGTTGACTAGGAATTATTTAGAAGTGTTTTTCACATCAATTTCTCTGAAAACCATAACATAACTTTTGACTCCATAAATGTGAGGAAAAATTTCAGCATAGATTCTGATCTTTTTTCACCCAGTCCTTCTTCAAAATTGGAGGGCTTATTCCCAGTGCTGTTGGAAGTACTAGCAGCTAACTGACCCCACTGAAACACAGCCCCCCGTCTCTGCTGGTTCTTCCTCTTCCTTCTCTTGTTGCAAGAGTATGGATTCTGATTTCCAAGAACAAACCCTAAGCACCTTGCTGTTCTCAAATCTACATCTCAGAATGATATCCTTTAAAAGCCAACTGTCTACAGTTTGGTGTTATTTCCTGGGCCTAAACGATAACTAGAGTTTGACTACTAAATGAAAACTAAGATGATTGGAAAGGTATTTATGTGTTTATTATGTTTCTTGATAATTTTATTTAAATTGTTTTGTGGGAATTGAACACAGGAGTATTCTACCTCAGAGCAACTCTTCTAGTCATTTTATTTTTTATTTACTATGTGTCTGAGGATCTCAATTCTTTTCCATTTAAATAAAATACATGCATTAGAAGGTTAACATGTGAATACGTGTACCTAACCTTCTTATTTAATCCAGATAGGGGAAAAATTCACCAAAAGCAGTAACAAAATAAAAATCTGAGTTCTTCAGAAACTACATTTAAGGGAAGCAAGCAGATTAGACTAAACTACCATAATCAAGAATGTGTGCAGAATGTTCTGGGTATGTAATTTATTGGGGAATAAGAAGAAGTATAATCTTTACGATTTTCTCAAAAGAATCTGTGGCTCAAGAAAGGATTAGAAATTGGAATATGGATTCCTGAACTGTTTTAAGACCCCTCAGCTGAGAAATTCTCTGGGTTTTGTCCTGTGTTTTGAGTGAAGTTGAGCTAAGAAATCTTACCCAGATGATTCCAAAATAAAATTCTGTGGAGCAAAATTTGAAAAATACCTAGTTAAGGATAAAAGTAAAATTTTATATCAATTCCTATTTCTGGTGTTATCAAAGCATGGCATAATTAGAGGCTTAACTCAGTTCTGTAGGTGGAAAGTCAGATGTGAGATCTCAAGTGGCTAAAACCAGATGTTGGTGAGACCGGCTCCAGCGGAAAATCTATATGTTGGCCTTTTCCAACTTCTAGAGGCCATCCACCCATCCGCTCATCCACCCACCCACCTCTTTTTCACTCATGCTCTTCTCTGATTATCTTCAAAACATGTCAGCCCATTTTCCAGCGTCCACTTCTCTTTGTCTATTCACCTCTACTTCCCTCCCCCAACTTTTGGGGCCAGATGATTATTCTTGATCCCCCCACCTGGGATGACCTATATCCTTTAAGGTCATCTGATGAACAACCCTAACTTCCTCCTTGGCTTTGATTGCTCTTGGGTGTGTAACTGAGCACATCACAGATGTCAAGTTTAGGATGTAGGTATTTCAAGGAGGCCAGTGTTCTGCTGACCACAAGTTTCTTCCTAGTCCACAGGCAAAAAGCTTCTTCTCTTCTCCCTCCACCCCTACCCAGTCTCATGTTTAAAAACTGTTAACAAGCCTTCTACCGCTTGCTGTTATGTAATTATCTGGATGTGGAATTAATAATTGCTGACAACTACTGAAACTATTTAAACTTCCCATTATCAATAAATAGCACCTTGTCTCAGGTGCTGCAGGTCTGGCAGCTCCTTGAGGTCAGGCATCATGTCATTTTTATCTCTGTAACTCTTAGAACTAAGCTTGCATTGACTGCCAACTCATCAGCATCCAGATAATGAAGCTGAATAATTGTGATGTTATGTTCGTGTTTAATTAACACAACCAAAGGCCTACTCTCTTCTTTAATGATCCTTTTACACAGAGGAGCTAATGTCTTGATTCAGATTCTTCCCTCATCCCATTTACTAGTGGCTACTTATCATGAGTATTTAGTGTCGTTTACAGAGAAGCAAAACAATATTATCTGACACTTGTACCCCAAAAGTCTACCTGGGATTTTATGCTGGCTGTTTTTATCAGTGACTCCAAGGCAATCTGGCATATTGATGGGGAAACAATAGCCTCTTAACAGTTATGTTAAGTTATTGGATTTTGTAAATGCATGCATGCACACCACGCGCGTGCACGCGCGCGCACACACACACACACACACACACATACACACACACTAATTTAATCAATGAATGTTTCTATATAATATACATGTCTCCATTTATGGATCAGAAAATTTTCAGATTTTGCAATCACATATCTAAGAAATGACTACCAAAATTTCAGAGTAAGGAAGCAAAGAAAGAACAGTGATCTTTGAGATTATCATATCACTTTCCCAAAATAGCAATACTTACCTTCTGATAAAAAATAAAAGCTAAAAACATATTATATTGCTTTAAATAGGGAAGCATTTACAAGCTCAGTTTGCATCAGACTCTCTAACAAGTCTCTTGCAAACTTGAACTACATATGCTTCTCCATGTATAACTGCTCATTCTTTTGCCAGATCTTCTACCTAAAGCTTTCAGTAGATGAAGACTGGATTTATATCAGCCATAGTGGCTTATGCCTGTAATCCCAAGAGGATTGAGGCTGAAGCAGGAGGCTCGCATGTTCATGGCCAGCCTCAGCAATTTAGAGAGGCCCTCTGCAACTTAGTGAGACCCTGTTTTCAAAGATTAAAAAATAAAATAGGTCTAGGGGTATAATCTACCTTGGTTCAATACCCAGTACCATGAACACACACACACACACACACACACACACACACACACACACACACACTGGATTTAAAATAAAATCAAAATATCTGTGTCCCCACTGGTCTACATAATCTGCCCATCCTTCTCCCTCCAGCTTTACTGTCTTTTTGACTCCTTTAGGTTTTTCAAACACAAACTAGCCACTGTCCTGGGGTATTTTGTCTGCTATTGTCTTCTCTCCCTAGCTCTGCCTGGGTAATGTCTTTTCATCCTTTGGATCACAGTTTTAAATACCAGATAAGATGTCCTTGAATATTCTAACTAAAATAACTATCCTGTCATTACCCACCAGAGTACCCTAATTGTTTCCATCCAAGCACTTAGTGTGATTTGCATTTGTTAGTGTTTGTTTATTTGGTTATTATCTGTCTCATTGTGTGGCTGGGTAGTCACTGCTGTATTAGCACACACAATGTATCCACTATTCAATAAACAAATTTCTCAAAGTTAGGATATGAGATTGCACTGGCATTTTCTCACTGTGATCAGGTTTCATAAAGCACAAGTGATCTGGGATTTTACTGCTCTAGTCATGTGGTGTTTTCTGAACATCTCACACCTATTTCAATGTATATTTGGGTTTGTCTTGTAGTTAGATGGACATTTAAGTAATTCAAATAAAAAGATTTACAATTCAAAATTTAAATTATGCTCTGAAATATGTTCTTTTTTTTATGGTACTGGGTATTGAACCCAGAGGCATTCTACCTCTGATCTATACACCAAGATGTATTTTAAGTTTTGTTTTGAAGCAGGGTCTCTAAGTTGCTGATGCTGGCCATGAACTTGAAATCCTCATGTCTTAGCCTCCCAAGTACCGGGATGGCAGACATGTAACACCACTCCCAGGTATAATATATTCTAAAGATACATATTTTTCATACAAGATGGGGCCCAGATTTTTATATTTTTAAGAAGTTTCTTAAGTGATTCTTATTCACACAAAAGTCTGAGAACACCTGCTCAGTGTGTTCATAGTCCTGATATAATATTTTATCTGAGTTTATCAAGTTCTATCAGTTAATGTCTTGTTTAATCCATATGATTTTTTAGGTACTTTCTAATTTGAATATTTAATGAATGCAAATAATACCTTTATTTTCCAGCTCTATTTTCTCCTTTTATTTTTGAGTTGAATCTTTTGTCTTTTTAACCTGACATCTTGGGTTTATAATATAATTAGGAATAAGGAATATCAGGAAGAATTTATACAGGATCCCTGTTCTGAAGTCTGAGTCATCAAATAGCTGAGCATATACAGTATTTGTAAGAATGGTTTAAAATAAAAGAAATCATAAAAAGGCACATGGCTTTATTAATTTATTAACCTTGCAAATATATAATTTTATTATGAGTGCCATTTTATAAACTTCTAGCTATTTCTTTTCTTCTTATGGGCCTATTTATTGCTCTTTCATTAATTATTGCTTTTGAAATGCAAATTTCTTGTGCATGCAGCCACACACAATTAGAGATTTTGAGATACAGTTTACTCATATTAAGTTTCTAAGTTCTATTTGTTTCTTATCGTTACCAATTATTTTCCTTTAAATATTTTATGCCATGGACATATAATGAAAAATATCACTTTTAAAATAGTCAAAACATCTTCTGTATTAAATTATATTATGCCAGGCACACTTTCCAATAATTTATCAGTTTAGATCCCTTCTATAAGCATTTAATAGCACTAGACAGAAACATTAGTAAAATTTCAGGTGATTATGACTGAAAGTAAACAGCCAGTTCAAACTCGTAATAGCTTTATTTAGAATAGATTTTACTCTCTTATTTAAATGTGAAGTGGACACTGACCTTTTTATTTGATAACTTTTCGGAACTCTACATATTTTGGAATGGGTATGCAAATATTTTGCAGGTAATCATATGTTCAGTGTTGTATAATGTTTTCTAAAATCCTAAAATATATTTTTAAATTTTATTTTTATATTTGGTAAATTTTTCATACTCCTTAAAAAATAAAATTTAAAAATACCTATCTTCTACAAGGCTTTTTAAATTTGAATTGAGGCAGTGCTCATCAAATAGATTAAAATTTTCTTTGTAATCTCAGTGACCTAAAATACTTTGATGAAACTTTTTCAAAACACTCTATCTAGATTATAAATGTCAATTTAGCAGAGAGTGGTGGCACATGCCAGTACTTGAGAGATTGAGACAGGAGGTTCATAGGTTCAAAGCTAGCCTCAGCCACATAGTGAGACCCTGTTTCAAAATAAAAAGAATAGGGTGTGTAAACCAGAGGTAGAATGCTCATAGGTTCAATCCCTAGAACAACAACAAAAATTAATTTAGTGATGTTGCTGCTTATTTTAAGAAATGTTAGTATTCTTGATTCGGATTTATCTGTTTTCTATGATATTCCTTTACTCTTTAATGTCCAAGAAGATAGGGAATGTCCTTTTCTTCTTCCACATTTTACTTTAGAGAAATGAAGTTCCTCTCTATTTTATTCAACCTTAATGCAAAATTTTCTAGCATTGAGATAACTTAGAATACCATGTAAATCAAAATGCGGTTTTTAAATTCCTAATTTTTTATGTAAACCCATTATTCCTGCTAAGCCATAATGATATTGGAGAGTTCCATCTGATACACAGTAATTTTAAACAGGCTGCAATGTTGAATAATAAACAATCCTGGTATAACTGAGATCATTTTTTGTCTTTGTTCTGAGTTGTAATTCCCGTTTTGCTGGGCTTTTGATATTTCTAGATATACGTGGAATCCAGGAGTTTCTGGACAAAGTATCTCAGCAGGGAATGGACGTTGCGCTACAGAAGGTAGAAAACAACATCAATAAAATGATCACCACACTCTTCGATACCATGAGAATAGAGGAATTGAATCGCTATCGAGACACTCTTAGGCGAGCTATCCTTGTGATGAATCCTGCCACAGCTAAATCTTTCATTAGCGAGGTAAGTAAGTAAAAGTCTCCTGGGGTGGGGGTGGGGTGTAAAGCTTAAATACTTTGGAACAGACCCCACAGAGGAGATGAGCATTATGAGCAGAGTGAGGGAATTAACTGCTCAACCCTCATTAGCACTAATGGAGGTAGCACAGTGAATTCCTTGCTCATCCCATTTACCCCATACTGTCCAGTTAATTCCTGAGAACATGTGTATGTATATATAGTTAGGCACAGAGCCAGGACAATTATAGAAGTCTTAACGGAGCTTAAAAAGTGCTGTTGGCCTGAATGAAGCTAGCAAGTTCAAGAATAAAACTACAAGTGTACAGTTAACCGATTCTTCAATTTGGTTGCAAGTTAAAATTTTGCTTCTGAGTAAAGATTTACTTGAATCAGGCTGTGATTGCCTAGCAAGATTATGTTTACAAAAACATGTAGCAAATTGACTTCTGCACTGGAAACTCTGTACCAGGACAATTAAAACTGTCTGAAACTGCAAAACAATGACCACAACACTTCACAAGGCAGCATCTTCAAGTTGTTAATTTTATCTGCTTATTTGGTTAGGAGCTCTAAAACTTTATAAAATACAAGGCTTTCTAATGATTGCTATTAACATCTCTAGATTTTAAAATGTTTATCAATACTATGTAAAGGATTATTGTGTTAGAACTGGGCATGACATTACATATGTTAACATAATGATTTTTTTTTTAATTTGGTGATTTTGATTAGTATATTTTTCACTTCACCACAGTGGTTCCATTAGTTTCTAAAGTACTGCTAGATGCCTTCAAATTAAGAAAGTGTTATGAATACTCTGATAGTCTGTCATATCATTGCTATTAAGGAACTTGGAACAAAATATAAATCCCTAAAAGAGAAAAGGTTATAGAAATTATCAATAATATTAACTTCTGATTTTAATACAAAGTT
This sequence comes from Muscardinus avellanarius, assembly GCF_963383645.1. Taxonomy (NCBI): domain Eukaryota; kingdom Metazoa; phylum Chordata; class Mammalia; order Rodentia; family Gliridae; genus Muscardinus; species Muscardinus avellanarius. The sequence goes on along the minus strand of NC_137791.1, from coordinate 59,355,006 downwards.
TTGTTATGCAGTTTAAGAACAAATACAGAAGTTTGACCTTTTGAGTTTAGCAAATGACTTGATGAATCTCATTGAACCACTTGACTTTTTCATAATAGAAAGAACGTTTCCATTTTCAGAGTTGGTTCTTTCCTTGGATAAGCACAAAAAACCTTCTTAGAACATATAAAAAAGGTACATAGAGACATTAAATAGAAATGTAAAATTGCATTAATGAAATTGCAAACAAATCTACAGTCATTTCAGAGAAGACCTCACTAAAAAGGCACATTTGAACTGGACTTTGTATCATGGGTAGAAATTCACAAAAGAGAAGTGGTAAATAACAAACAGGTATTAGTTCATCTAATCCCCTTTCTGGTTATGAGTTAGGAGAAAGTTACTTAACACTTATGACTCCATTTTGTCATCAATAAAGTGAGAATATGTTTGTTGCTTTGACCATATTGAGAGTGTAATGTAGATTAATGAAATATTTTAGAGTATGCCTCAAAAAGTGGTAGGGAGGAGGCCTAGCACTTGTAGATATTCAATATCTTTCTAGTGGGTAGTTCAATTCTTGACACATAGCAAATGCTCACACACACACAAAAAAGAAATTACTGCAAAAGTGAAAATGTCAGGATGAGCAAAGACACAGGTCCTGGTTGTAAGGTCAGTGTAGAACAAGTAGTTTGGCACAGATTTAAGGTAAGAGACATGAAGAAGAGCAGTGGCACACACTGTGTGAAACGTGGATTTACATCACCTGGCAAAGGCCCTTGAGTGCCAGAGCAATGCTTTGTCTTTAGTTAGCATGTAGAAGAGATGGGCTCAGAAGAGGGATGACATGCTCAGGACTTTTGCCACAGAGAGCCTATAGTTTGTGGGTTTTGGGTGTGGTCTCCCCCTTTCAGACAGAGACATTGGTCTATATAAGACACAAGGCCTTTGGAGAGATCCACTCAGGGCCAGATTGTCTGAATTCAAGTGGCCAGAAGATGGAGAACCAGATAATTGTGATTTTTTTTTTTTTTATAACTAGGTCCCAGAAGACAATTGTGTAGTACTGTTTTTCTAAAGATTCCTTAACAAAACACTATTAACTGTGTGTCTTAAACAATGGAAACTTAACTGTTTTACAGTTCTGAAGGTCAGAAGTTTCAAATCAGGATATTGGCAGAGTTGGTTTCTTCTGAGAGCCGTGAGGGAAGGAACATCTTCTCTCTCATAGATGGCTGTCTCCTCCTTATATTCCTTCTCATCTGCTTCTCCCCACTTGGCTGTATGTCCAAACTTCCCCTTCTTTATGATACCAGTCATTTTAGATTAGGGCTCACAGTAATGGCCTCATTTTAACTTGATTGCCTGTGTAAAGATATTATCTCCAAATATGGTCACATTCTGAGGTACTGGGTCTTAGGACTTTAGAAATTTTGGTGGGAAAGGGGAATGATGCCATAGACTAACCCATAACAGATGCCATTAATGGTTATGAGCAAATATAGCTGAAGTGTAAAATTGAGAGTTCAATTTCAAAAGTGTGAAATTAAACAAATACTATTTGAGTGATTATCACTGTCTTAATAGTTATTTTCTTTTCTTACTACCTTCTTTCCCAAGTACATTATAACCAATGAACTCATTTAATTCTCATAAAAACCCTTTATCAGTATTTTGTTTTACAAATAAAGAAACAGAACATTAATTAGTGAAGATTAGTAGTGGGTACATCTGGGATTGATTTCAAGCACTCTGCCTCCAGACCCTATGTGCCTGACCACAGTTTCCAGAAAGGGTGTTTGTATACGAATCACTAGAGTCACAGACAAAGATCAGGGTTAAAGAGGTAGGCTTTTTTAAAATTGATTTTTGTATCCGGCTTATCCACGTTACTGTGCTAGGCATTAGTGATGCACTGATGGTGAAGATACACCCCCTGTCTTTGAGTTTCCAGTTTGATACTAGAAAAGGAAATCGAGAGTGTCAGCATTATAGGTGCAGCTATGTCAGAACCCACACAGCTACCTGAGCTTCAGAGCCACCTGTAACAGGGAGAAGCTGCTGGGAGACAGATTGCAGGAGTAAAGTGTGTGATCACGGAGGTATCCAGGAAGGAGTGTGGCATCAGTAGCAAGTGAAGGAGGCACTGCTTGAGTTGCTCAGTAAGAGACATTTGGAATTGGATCAGGCAGAGAAAAGAGGGAAGGACATGTGAAGTGGCAGGAACTTCATGTACAGAACCAGAGTCTGGGAATGGAGCAAGAAGGAAAAGGACCAGTGAAATAATGGCTGGAGGTGGGTGTGGTGAGCACCCTGGTAATGAAAGTAAATGTAAATTATGGATGATTTTTAAAAGACCTCTGTGATGAATTCCAGAAACAGAGAAGTGTTTCACTTTTAGAAGTAACAAGCTGCGCCTCTTTGTATAAGTCTCAGGATGGTAACTAATGAAACTGTAGAAAGGAAAAGGAATATTGATAAGATGCCAGGGTGGTAAAACACATGAAGCTCTACAAAGGAGGGGCTACTCATGACAAATAACCTAAAACTGCTCTTTCAAAGATAGATGAAATTAGTTCAGACTTTGCTAAATGAATTTTCTTTGATCATCCTTGTATTCTTATGATCTGTTTCAACAAATATAACTTTTATTCTTTTGGCAGTACTGGGGTTGGAACCAGGGCATTCTACCTCCAATTTATGCCCCAGCCCTATATTTTATTATTTATTTTGAAACAAGGTCTCACTGAATTGCAAAGGGCCTCACTAAGTAGCTGAGGCTGTCTGCAAACCCAGATCCTCCTGTCTCAGCCTCCCAAGTACTGGGATTACAAGCGTGCACCACCACACCCAGCTTCAACCAATATAACTATGACTTGTATTTTTATTTTGGTCCCAGGCCTTCAACCTAATTCTCTTTTTCTCTTCTATATACTTCTTTCTTCCTTCATCCTTCTTCCTTTCCTTCCTTCCTTCTCCTCCTCCTCCACTTTTTTCTACTCCACCTCCTCCTCCTTATCTCTCTATTTTTATGATACAGCAGATTGAATTCAAATGTAATCTACCTCCAAGCTATACCACTAGCCCTATTTTTACTTTTATTTTTGTTTTGAAATGGGTTCTGGCTCATAAACTTAAATAACTCTATCCAAATCATCACTTCTAATGACTTATTTCTTCTATCTTTGTTCCCATTCACATAGCATCAATGTTTATTATTTTTCCTGAGAGACTTCTTTACTTTCCCTAACTCAGCCATCATTTTTGTTCTAGTACCTTGTCTTTCACAGTCACTAACTGATGTCTCCAAATGCTAAACAAGTTTGTTCCACAGTTGTCTCCACAGTTGTCTCAATCTGTAATGTAAGAATGACAGAAAGAATTTGAGCTATCCTCACTCCATGCTAAGCTGGCTACACAGTTCTCTGATCAGCATGATGCTTCCCGATAGATACCCCCAGCTTGCTCCTATCCTCTCCTGGATCCTAGGAATGCTTCCCCTATTTAGGCAACTGGTCAACCCCATCTGCTTTAGAACCACAGACAAATAGCAATAACAATGAGTACCAAAGAACACACTAAGATTATGGAAACACAAAGAAGAATAATTCCTGGATTAGAGAATCACTCAGTCCAGTAGAAGAGGCAGGCTTATGACTAAATAATAAAATATAAGAAAAAGATACTATCATAGTAATGGATAATTAGTGATCCTGAAGTCTCATAAGAGAAACAACTCTGCAGAGAGGATGGCTAAGGTCAGGACAGATTTCACAGAGAAGGTATTGTTGTTGTTGTTATTGTTTCTTTTTCACCAGAATCTTGAAAACAATGACAATTTATCAGAAAATAGCAAACAGAGAGAGAGAGAGAGAGAGAGAGAGAGATAGAGAGAGAGAGAGAGAGAGAGAGAGAGAGAGAGAGAGATCAGATTTTACTAAGGGTTTTACAAAGAACAGGAGTCCTTGTATCTGTTTCTTATCTCTAGTTATTTCAAAGATAAATTGCTTACATTTTTTGAGGTACTGGGGATGGAAGCCAGGGACATTTTTACCTCTGAGCTACACCCCAAGCCCTATTTTTTACTCTTTATTTTGAAACAGTCTCTTTTAATTGCAAAGGACCTCACTAAGTAGCTGTGGCTAGCTGAGAGTCTGTGATCCTCCTCTCTCAGCCTCCCAAATGCTGGCATTACAAACATGTGACACCACACCCAGATGTATTTGCTTATTTTTCATTTTTAAGTTGTATGCTTTTAGAATATCACATGCATTTACATATCCAAAATTTCAAAGGTTTAAAAGGTTCACCTTCTGCTACTGTTCCTCAAACACTTGATTCCCTTTTCATGAGGAATAACAATGTTCTGTGTGGCATGTCAGGTACATAGCAGACACACACACACACACACACACACACACACACACAGTCTTTCTAACAAAAATGGCGACAAACTAGGTATAAAATCTCTTTCTAATTATTTCTTACAACATCTAAGAGAGTATTTCCTTGAGATATATGAAGTACTCTTCATTATTTGATTGTTATATAATATTTTACTGATAGTTTAAGTCACTCCTAGATTTTTTTCCCTGTTATTAGTTATGCTGGTAAATGATTGTTTTTTTCTTTCTTTTCTGATATGATAAATGAAAATTTAGTTCATTTATTTCATCCACACTCACACCTCTTCTCAATACTTGTAATTTTAAACATTAAATTCGACCCTTAAACATTAAATTAGACCTCTAAGCATTCATTCCTATTTCACTTACTACAGACAACATAAGATTCTTTTACTTTTCTTCCGCTCTTCTATTCTTAACTCTCAGTATCCACGGGTTTACTTTTACGTAGTGTGTTAGAAACGTATGTCCCCTGCTTTTCAACCATACCTAAAACTTTCATACCTTATCAAAAAGTTGATTCTATAAGATGAGAATCTATATATGTGCTTATGTTTTCACCACTGTACATACTTTTATGGCACAATAAAGTTCAAGATCTAATTTATGTTTAAAGTTTCTCACTTAGCTTCAGTTTTTTACTTATGTCTTTTCTTCTATTCTCCTGAATTTATCATTTTGGCTGCTTAAATTCTGCATTATTGTCTTTAATATAAATCTCCAGAGTCCCTGTTCCCTGACAAGAGCCTTTCCTCTCAGTGCCAGTTCTTCCCTGCTCTGTTTCCAGCACTTTCTTCAGATCTGATCAATTTTAGTGGGTCAGATCCACAAACTCCTGTATCCATATGTTATCGTTTCTTTTTTTTGCCTGGAATTATCTTCAAGTAACTACTTCTTAAGGAAGTGTGTGTAGGAGGTAGAATTTATCATTATTTTCATAAATGAAAATATGTTTAGTCTAACTTTATTGGTGAAATTTCTAAATTAAAAATCATTTACCTCAGAACACTGACAGAGCTATTTCTTTGTTCTCTGCCTCCCAATTACTTAAATTGAGCAGATGAGACATTTTCAGTTAATTGGAGATAATGCTAGATTTTGCATGTATGTGTTTATGTGTTCTTTTATCTAGATTGATAAGGCCAACATTAATTATTCTAATTTACCTCTAGATAGTCTACTTACACCTATTTTTAAGAAAAGGACCCTATAGTGTTTTTGCCTATGGGTTAATTTTACTTCTAGGAACATTCTGTACATTAACAATGTGAGAAAACCCTGTGAGAATCAACATGCATTTACGTATAGCCAATCCTCTTCATTTACTGATTCTGTATTTAAAAATTTGCTTACATAAAATTTATAATTCCAAAACCAACACTTAGGGATACATTTTTGGTCACTTATTTAGTGAACTAGTAAAATTTGAGTTTTCCAAAAGCCCATATTCACAGATAAGTCCAAGCAAAGTCATACTCTTCTTTCTTTTTTCATATTATAAATAAATATCTGTCACAGTCCATTAGGCCTACTTTTGAAAATTGTATGTCTTTTTGGTGATTTTGTTGTTTAAAATGCCCTCCAAACACAGTGCTAAAGTGCTGTGTAGTTTCCTTACACACAAGAAAGCTTTGATGTGCCTTACAGAGAAGTTGGCTGTGTTAGATCAGCTCTCCCTTCAGGCATGAATTATAGTACCATTGACTGAGTTCACTGCTAATCAATCAGCAATATGTAATAAAGAACCTTTAAATACATATGCATTGAATCAGAGTCTTGCAAGAACCATATCCCATATTTCCCCTATGAGCAATAAGACAATCCTCACTAATTTCATGTTACAGAGTTTTTAGAGAATATAAGTCCCGCAAATGACAAGAATTGCCTATCCTCTCAGACTCTCCAGGTCCCCACATTACTCTTACCCCCTGTTCAGGTTGGTGTTTCTAAGTAGAACGACTTCTAGAACTTGGCAGGGCTGAGGTCTCGACTCAGCTGCTGCATCTGTCCCTTAGGATGACACCTGGTTTACACTCCTGCCACCAGGCTTCATCACGTATCATTTTTTCCTTTGCATTTCTGTTTTGGTAACTTACATTAAAATACTTTTTTTGTCCTCTTTCATTTTTCTCACGGTTGTTCTTTTATATACTTAGTCAAGTTATATATTTTAATGGAATTGGGGGGTGATTCTTTTTAACCTTCTTCAGTTGTGAATTCCAAATCCTCCCCCACCCTGGATTTACAGAAATTAAACCCAAGTATAAGGGACTTCTAAAGAAAATTGTTGTAGTTTGTAAGACATAATATTAAATCATAGCATGTTAGATTTCGAAGGAATATCATGTAACATTTTGGCCAATTCAGAATTTACAGCTGAGAAAATTAAAGGTGTCTTTAGATCTGGTCAATGCTGTCCTGTAACCCCCTCCGGCAATGTTCAGCACTCCTGCAGGAGGTGCTGATAGCAGATGGTAGGGAATACTCTGAGTCTGAAACTCATAAACCAAGTTTTTAGGGGGTCAAGTGGTAAAGAGAAATATTTGTAGAGATGACTTACTATGAGTTACATGACGGACAGAAAGATGAATGAAGCAAGAAAGATGTGGATGGATTGAGGTAAGAAAGACAGAGGAACAGGAAGTTATGGGGAAGGCATAGAGACAACCAAGTTTAGCAAGTACCTCCCACAAACAGAAGAAAAGGGGAGACATTCTGGTCCAAGAGGTGAAAAACAAAAGTCCCAGCTCAAGGATCCTAATATTTTATAAATGGGCATGGAAAGTTATTGAGATGTTCAAAGGAAATGTTAACTTAAAAGTCAAAAGAATAAATTCTAAAAAATACCATTGTTCTTTAATTATTAAGGGAAAAAATCGGCATATCAATTCTGTTTGCATCTTTATTTTTCTGTCCCTGGAGCAATAATGTGACATTGAGTTAATTGTGCCTCCTTTGAAGTCTTAAAATTTAAACATTAAATGTCTACAGTTAGTGCTCCACCTCTTATTCAGAAGTTTCAAAGCTTTAAGAATACTGTAGCTATGTGCAGCTGAGTAACTGAGCCTGCTGTGATATCTGCAGAAAACTGTTATCACAGTATACCCATAAGTGTCCTTGAAATGATAGGTAAAGCAAGAGTGTTCTTGTGGCTTGATTTTAATTATGGATTGGAATGATGTTTTGAAAAACACACTTTTCCATGAGAATAATGTTTCATTGGTGGTTGTATAAATTGTACTTTTTCTGGAAAGGATACAAAATTTCTATTTAAAATAGAATTTTTCATCTGGGGTCTTTAGTTCTCAAACTGGATGAGAAGTATCAATTCTTAGAATTCTAACAGGAAGATTTATTACTTATATATCAATGAAGATAATTTCCAATTGCATTTTTTCTTTGAATTTTCAAAAAGGAACAATAAGAAAGAAGTCATCTCATTTCTTAAATCTACTTTATGACAGTTTTATTCTATTGTACTAATTATATCCCAGGTTCAGAAAGAATTTTGATCTTGTGAAACAACAAAAGAGCAAAATTACTTACTTCAAATATGTAAACAGCCTTCCAGAAATAAATATCAGGGAAAGTTTAGAGAGCAAGAGAAGATAACATGACTCAATACATATATGAGATTCCTAGTCATCAAAAGGGTACTCTGTATTCAAATTACTGTAATACTTGCTTAATAGTTATTTAAGTAATACATTTTCCCAAAAATAATTATTTGGAGACATTAAGTAATGTATAGTTTTAAAGATGAAGCTAGCCGGGCGTGGTGGTGCATACTTGTAATCCCCGCACTTGGAAGGCCGAGACAGGAGGATCGCACAGGTTCAAAGCCAACCTCAGCTACGTAGTGAGGCTCTCAGCAACTTAGTGAGACCCTGTTTCCAAATAAAATATAAAAAGCGGTCTGGGAGTATAGCCTAGAGGTAGAAAGTCCCTGGGTTCTACCCCCAGTACCACACCAAAAAAATAAATAAATAAATAAAGATGAAGCTATTGATATATTTATCACATGATATCATATGATCATTTTTTCTCAAAATGTATCTATTGAAGACAAGTGTCTCTAAGGATACTGTGTTGATAGCAAATTGCTATATATTTTAAAAAGAGATGCTTTAATGAAATATACATAAATGAAAGAGCATAAATTATAAGTTTATAACTCAACAAATTTTCATAGAACCAGCATCCAGTTGAAGAAGCAGATCATAACTAGCATTCTTTTTCCTCTCCCATGACCCTGGTTTTGACCTCCCTGAAACCTTTCTGACTTCTAACATGATAAACTAGTTATGACTGATTCTTAGTGGTCTGTGAATAGAATTGTATGGTACTTTATGATATTGCGCCTGCTTTCTTCTGCTAAGCATTATATTTATGAGATTCAGCCATGATGATGTATGGAAAATTAGTTCTTTATTTTGATTACTTTAAAGTATTTCATTGTACCAATATGCCACAATTTAGGTAACTTCTGCTGCTGATTTTTCTAGTTTGATACATCACAAAAAGTAGTGTTATGTAATTTTTGTGAGTATGCATGCATTTTTGTGGAGTTTAAACCTAAGAATGAAGTAACTAGCTTAAAAGATATATATAAGACATGTCATGTATTCATGATGATGCTTTCAGTTTTCCAAAGCCCTG